>NW_021145313.1:89074-103170 GCF_002837175.3 Physeter macrocephalus
TCCGCGGCATGTGGGATCCTCCCGGACCAGGGCACGAACCCGTGTCCCCTGCATCGGCAGGCGGACTCTCAACCACTGCGCCACCAGGGAAGCCCCCCCCCCCAAATTTAAAAACAAACAAACAAAAAACCCTCAGATCTGACTCCAAACCAATTGTGTTTTTTCCTACCAAATCACCATCCCTCGCAAAAACCACTATAACTGACACAGACAACTCCTGATCATCCACTGTATCAGGAAAAACTAAAAGCCCCAGAAAATCCAAAGCCCCATGTCATATGGTGGTTTCAGCTTCCCCTCACCCAAAATTAAAAGATAATATTTTCAGAGTTATTTATAAGAACCAAAAACAGATTCTAGTTTCCTCCTTTCTCTCAGGATGCTATCCCCTCTAACAGAAGTCCAAAGAAGCCAAAAGGTAGGTAGGGGTAGGAGAATAAACAAAGGGGTCTGGGTAAATATCCCTGAATTAGCCATAGTTATAACTAAAAGTCATAAAAGGGAAGTATCCAGAAACCCAAAGGAATCTTCCAACAGCTCCAAGCATCTACCCAGCAGTTAATTCCCAGAAACTGGCAAGGCTGAAACACCCAATTCTTCCAGAATTTCTTAATAAGTTCCATACACGGCTGTCTATCTGGTTTTTCAACCATGACTCACTGAAACATCATCCATACTTCAAGATGACCTGATAAAAACAGAACTGATGTCCTGACTGGAAACATCAGATGAGCAGTAGATTCCCAGCAAGCTCCAACCCCAGCCGTCCCTCCCTCCTCCCATCAAGGACGTGTACGTAGTAGGCACAATCCCTACTACTCCCAGATACGGCTCCTATAGCCAGTGGTTCTGAAAGAACGTACCGTCACAAATTCAGGATCAGATTTTTTTTTTAAGAGAGGACAAATTCCTAAACATGATGCCCTGAAATACTCCTGGATCCCTTCCTAAAGAAGATGAAATGACCTCTGACGGACTATTTCCTTCATAGTGTATAGAGAGGTAGTCAACCGGAGGTCAAAAGGCCATCTCTGCCTAAAGACATGCTTTGTTTGGTCAGCACAGTGACGCCTACTAATTTTAATTCGTTGCAAACAGCTAAAAACTAAAATTTTTTTCATACAAATCTAAATTCTTTTAAAGGAATTTAAAAATTCTGATGACACTGGGATCCCATTTCTCTCAAAGTAATAACAGGTGGCTTGGTAATGGTTTTCTTCAGCAGAGCGTGAGCTTTTCAGGGTGTCCACTGCTCACTGATATCTAACACACAACCCACCTCTCGCATTCAGATTATCAGACCCCTGAAGGAGCTTGACCTTGTAATTCTTGATCTAGATTTGGAGGAATACCAAAGATACCAGGAGATCCAGTTATTAATCTCCAGTTTCCAGATCCTTACAAATACTCACCAATTGCCAAGGCGAGCTGATCCTTGAGAGAGCCTTCTCTCTCACGCCCAGCTGGAAGTTCAGAGAGCTCAGAGGAATTCAGGAAGCCCTAAGTGCACATAGAAAATGAACACGAGTCAGTCTGTGTAATTAAAATTACCAAGAGACTAAGCAAAAATATAGTCTTATTTCTCAGAAAATGATTTAAGACCACTAAGTATATATAGATAATGTTTTCATTAAGCCAAGAATGTTAAAAATTGCTAAGCACTCCACCCCCAATTCCATCCCAATCTCTGGCCTAACTTCTTAGAATGTAGTTTCCTAGAAATCAGAAACAATATTTCCATACAATCATAAAATGTTGAAACTAAAAGGTCTGTAGATTGTTGGTAGGAATGAAAAATGGTGCAAATCCAATGGCAGGCAATTGGACAATAGCTAACAAAACTACATACACTTTTATCCTTTGACCCTGCAATCCTATTTCTAGAAATTTACTCTAATACACTTCCAATAATACAAAAGTACATAGGCACGAAGTTATTCATTGAGCAATTATTTCTAATCGTAAAATACTGGGAAGTCTAAATGTCCAAACAGGCAGAGTCTGGCTGAATAGACCACAGTACAGTCACAAAACGGAATACTATGCAGCTGGAAAAAGAGAGAGAAAAAAAGATGGTCTCCATGAGCTGCTATGGAGTATTTCCAGGATATATTAAGTGAAAAAAGCAAATTAAAAGAATACATACATATTGTACCAACATTTGTGTAATAAATATTTGTATAAATATGCTTATTTTTGCAAAAAGGATAACCAGAAATTAGTGGAGATGGTTATCCACAGGAGTGGACAGGAATGGGGTGGAAGGGAGAGGAGGGAAGTAAGACTTGTGTATGTGGTTGGGAGAGGGGGGAGGAGAGTTTTAACTTCCAGAACCTTGTTAATGTTTTACATATTCAAAAATAAAATTAAATTAACAAGGATTGGGGGTGAAAACAAACACTGACTAAACAGAAACAGAGATTCTAACTGTATTTCAAAGGAATAACACAATCTCAAAAGGAGGAATAAAACTAATCCAAGTTACTTTCGATACAGTCCTTTGGCCACATAACTTCAAAGTAAGGACAAAAAGAACATCAAAGAAATCTTGAACTCCTTAGTAGGTTTGTTATTTGCAGTGGTCAGGGATAGTAACTCTGAAACAAAGTGTGTACCCTACAGAGAGTAAATAAGCAAACATACTGAAGTTGCTAGAAGCCAGTGTATTCACTATGAGAGAAGGAAGATACAAATATAGAAAGGGGGAAGAAAAGAAAGAAGCCTGTGGTGCAGGATTAGAACCGAAACACACACACACACACACACACACACACACACACACACACACACACACACACACACACACACTTCCTAGCTCTGCTGAAAGAGCAGAGCAGCAATGACATCTCAGTAGAATTAAGCATACCTAATGCTGCCCAGATCTTGGTTTCTAAAAACCATTCCCCCACCAGAAAGGATCAGGACCCCTTGGAGAAGTTGCCAATCCCATGGTTGGGGCAAGGAAAGTATGACATAAACCCAGAATACTCTGTTATGCCAAAAAGTAGGGAAATAGTCAGAAAATAATAAGGCCATACCAAAAAAACAATGGAGCCAGCTTGCATAGGCTTGGCTTAAACTTGCCAAATCCGGGGATGATTTGAGCATTAAAATGACTAATGGACCCGTGTGCAGCAACAAAGACCCAATGCAGCCAAAAATAAATAAATAAATAAATTTATTTAAAAAAAAAAAAGACTAATGGATTCTATAATGAATTGTATAAAAGAAGAATCTATGAGTCAATGTTGCTACTAAGTAAATCCCTAAATAAAAGGAGAAGGAGAAGTCTCCTTATTACAATAGAATGCCACCTAATAAAGCTAACCCATGTGAAAGAAACTATAAGGGTTAGAAAAATAACCATTATGCAACTATCACAGTAACAACTGATCCTGACAAGAATCATCAAGGGATGCTAAAACTTTTAGGCAATAGTTTTTTGAGGAACTGGATGTCTACACAGTCTCAAAAAAATCTCCCATACAGATTACTTACTAGTTACAAAAAAGGAACATGGTAAGTTTAGAGTGGAGAAACCTGGCAGATACTACCTTAACCAAGAGATCAAAATTAGCACCATCAATAACAAGACCACAGTCCCACCCCCCTGTGCCTCCTGATGTGATGTTCTGAGAAAAAGAGAGGGTAATTTATTTAAGATTCTTACAAAAATCCATATTCTAAGTATGAAGAAACATCAGTTGAACCCAAATTGAAGGACATTCTACAAAACTGTCCTGTACCCTTCAAAAATGTCAATGTAATGAAAGACAAACAAAGGCTGGGGAACAAAGAAAGGGAACCAAACAGACATGGCAACTAATTGCAACACATGCTACTGGACTGGATCCTGGATCACAAGAGAAACTGCTAGTTGCCAAAAACTGAATGTATATTGTATATTATCTAAATAAAAATATTGTATCAATGTTAAAATCCTGAATGTGATCATTGTACTGTGGTTATAGAGGAAAATGTCCTTGTTTTTAGGAGATACATGCTGAAGGGATAAAGAATTCTAATGTCTGCAACATACTCCCAAAAGGATAAAAAACAATACGGATGACAATAATATGAATATAAAAAGTGATAAAGTAAATAAGGCAAAATGTTAACAAATGGTGAATCTAGAATAAATTACTCTCTAGTTTACTGTAGAATACTGGCAACTTTTCTGCAAATTTGAATTTTTTTCAAAATAGAAGTTTTAAAAAGATAAAGACCAAAAGGAAAAAATTAATAAAGCTAAAAGGGACCAAAGTCCCTTGTTACAGATAATGAAACAGGCACAGTAAAGTAAGTGAATAGCTCAGGGTTACAAACAGCTACTGGCAAAGTCAAGATTAGAATTTCTACTTCAAGTGACGCATCTATTCAGCACAATTCTAAAAAATAATCTCAACATAGTTTTCCATGTAATATGACTATTTAATGCCAGTAATAATTAACATTTACCACAAGATCTCAAAAGAAAGATAAACAGAAGGAAAAGGGTGATACTAAATTCAAAATTTGTTGTGAGTAGTTGGTTCATTTTTGCCTTGGCAATAAGGATGGATCAAAGGCATACTGATACAATTCCTTCCTTGATCCTTCTACAGATAACAATATGCTTAGTCTTCTAAATTGTGCCTTCTCCAGTATCTATATTTAGAAATCCTTTCCTCAGACCATTCTAGATTTCTGAACACAAAGCTTCACCTGATTTATGGACTGTATTCCACTGGCATTCATTCATTCATTCAACAGAGCCCCAAGCAAGTGCTGGACCCACTCCTCATACACCAGAGACACACTAGTGAAAAGACAAATTCTCCTGCCTTATGAAGCTTACATTCTACTGGGGAAGGCAAACGAGAAATAAATAAATTAAAATGTAATATATAAGAACTATAACAACAGATTTTAAATGAAGCAAAATAAGGGGACAGAGCAATAGGAGGAAGGTACTCCTCTCCAAAGAGATAACATTTAAGCAGAGACATGAAATAAGGAAGTGAGACATGAGAATGTCTGAAAAAATGGAATAGCAAAGACCCTAAGAGGGGAGGAACAAATCCAGCATGTTGGAGACAACCCCAAAACTCACTTTACTATATGTGGACAGTTGATCCTTTAGGCTCTGACAATGCAACAGGGTTCCCAGGGCTACTTGCTGGACCAACTGTTGAAATTTTAAATTTCTGGAAACAAAATCTGTCTCACAGTTCACCTGTGGGAACAAATTGATGTTGCTGTATAAGCTGTTTACTAACAGTCTCCAAAAGTGCCCTAAAGCAAGGTATTGATAAAACAGGCAGCAGACCCAACAAAACACAAATAAATGTCTCTAGGATTAAATCCACAGTTCCTCTACTAGCTTGAGGCCAGAAATTGAATGAAGTGATTCCTGCTGTGCCAATGAGTTAGCAATAACCTGCGCATTCACAGGATGGTTCCATAACGCCCCCCAAAGGATTCACTACAAGTTCACCACCTGCCTGTGGCACATGCCATAATCGCCTCATTCCCTAGGCTCCTCCAATGCCAAACCACTTTTATCAGCTTGTTTATCTCTTCTCTCGCTCTAGACTAATCCACATCTGATTCTTCACCAACTGGGCCCCTAAACCTCCTCTAAAACAGCTGCTCGCTATCCATCATCTAATTAGTCTAATTCCTAGCTTTAAAATCTAACTATTTCAGGAAACAATCAGTGACGAGGTGTAAGGCCACAATGGACTCACGTTTAGGAATAACAATCTACACTACTAGGCCTTTTCTCACCCACAACCTGTGCATTTCTATACTTAAATGAATCCACAGCTAGTAACTGGGGTCTCAGGGGCTTAATTCTAACTAGGTTTTATGGTTCTCAAACACCTCTTCTTGTGTGGTTTTTTTGTGTGTGTTTTTGCGGTACGCGGGCCTCTCACTGCTGTGGCCTCTCCCGTTGCGGAGCACAGGCTCCGGACGCGCAGGCCCAGCGGCCATGGCCCACGGGCCCAGCCGCTCCGCGGCATGTGGGATCCTCCCGGACTGGGGCACAAACCTGTGTTCCCTGCATCGGCAGGCGGACTCCCAACCACTGTGCCACCAGGGAAGTCCAAACACCTCTTCTTTAAGAATGCAAAGGGTCTACCACAAAGCCTACACCCAAGGAACAGCTGTTCCTGGCATCTCGAACTCTGACAACTCACCTCTACTAACACAGTCGTGTTTCCTTCCTGCAGCAGCCCAATCAGACCTTCTTTGGTCTTCCTGCCATGGAGCCTGGCAGCTTTACTCCAGCCCTCCTTCTGGGCCTGTTTGTGGAGCCAGCTCTCTGCCTATAAATAAAAAAGATAAAGGGCAGATGACAAAGGCACAGAATTTAGAACAGAATGGGGCTGTAAAATACCTCAGGTTCCCCAATTCTTTCTCCTTCCCCTCAGCCCTACAAGAGAAACTAATCTATCATTTATTGGCAGCCTACCACTAAATGACAAACAAGGGGCATTGTGCCTGGTGTTCTGGATAAGTTTAATCTTCACAACAACTCTATGGGACAGATAGTACTATTTTCTTTATATAAAAAAGAACAATGCAACTCTGAAATATTAAGTAAGGTGTCCAAGGTCACAGGATTAGTGTGAGGATACCACGATCTGGGTCTTGGTCGTCGGTCTGACTCCAAAGCTCCCAGGAGCCCTTTCAGCCCCAAGCAGCAGGAAACCTCATAGCAGCCTTGCATGGAATAGTTTGTTAGCCCTGCGACCCTGAGTCAATTGCTTCGAAATAGGTTAAGAGTCAAAGGGTGAGATTGTCATTGAAGTCAGAATGCTATCCAGGACTCTGCCGTTATGGGTCACTGGACAGCAGATCTGACTTCTACGCGACCTCTCAAACGCACTGGGGTCGGGCCCCAGTACCCCACTCCCACCCCCGCGCCAGCTCCCCTCTACTTCCTCCCCCACACCTGTTTGAGATCCCCGCCACAAGTCTCCAGAGCCTTCTTGCAGTTTACAAAGGAGTAGCCCGTTCTCCGCCGCAGCTTCATGAGGAGCTCCTTGCTGGAAGCCGAGGAGGACAACCAGGGCCCAGCGTGAAATGTATGCCACGGCTGGGGCGACTGAAGCAGAAGGGGTCCCGCCTAGAGGGAGTAAGAAGGCATGAGAAGCAGGACGCAGCGAGGAGCTCCTGGGGTGGGAGCACGTCGGCCGGGAGGCGACCTTAGGAGAGACAGACCCAGGGGGTGGGGGAAAGGCAGCGCCCGGACGCTGCACCGCGAAGAGGGATCGAGGTGCGGGGAAGGGGGAGATGGAGCCGAACGCAGCCAGGGGAAGGGGAGGGAGCGTGCCCGGCGCACGGCAGACCTGCAAGGAAGGCAGAACCGGGCCTGGGCCAAGAGCCCTCACTGGGCAGCTCCCGGCCCGCGCGAGCAGACAGAGGCGCAGTGAGCGCAGTAGCGACATCTTTCCGGGGGCCGTACACCGTTGCCGCACCGGTGAGGCCACGGGCCTACGGCGTAGCGGCGGGGCCAAAACTCTCCACCGGAACGCGCCAAGCGGAGATGGCGCCACCTGCTGTCCGGGGGGGCGCATTCGCCTCCCCTACTTGGCGTATTGAGACTACATTTCACAAGGGAATTACCCCCCGCAGGTAAAATAACAGAAAGCATGAGACAGAAGTGTCACAAAATAACAATACAAGACACGTGGTAACACTTCATGTTTATTTCCAATGTACTTTCATATTCATTATCCATTTATGACTCATGACAAACGTGAGGTAGTTGGGTGGGTTCAGAAGTTTGGCCAAGGTCACATAGAGAGGAGGAGTAAATATTTATTGAACGAACAAAAACATTTGATGAACACCAACTGTGTGCCAGGAACCATAGCCCTGACCTCCACGGTAATCTAATGGTGAGAAAATAGGGAGCAGACAAATGATCACACAAGACAAGGTAAGCCTCACAAGACGAACAGTTAGTTAAAGCGTCTCAAGGGAGAAAGAAATCATATTCAAACAGGAGGCTCAGGAAAAGCTTTTTTCAGGAGAGAAACTAAGAATAATGAAGATTTTGAGAGGTAGAAATAGCCCTTCCAGGCAGGGAATCATAAAAAAGAATGAAGGAAGAAGCCAGGGAATCTTGGTGTGGATTTAGGGAACAAAGAGTAGACCTTTTGTAATTTGGCCAGAGGTTGCAATACATGTAGGAAACCAGTAGGAAATGAAGTAGAAGGGTAATTTGGGATCACACGGGACACACTGAGTACCAAGCAGAAGAGCTTATTCTTGCTTCTGTTGGGCAGCAGCAGAAGCTAATCAGAGCTGATTTTGGAAGATCACCAGAGTTTACAAAATGGTTTGAAGGGGAGTGAATGGAGGCCAGGAGGCCCCAGGAGGTGATGTGTGGCCCAAGGAGTAAGTCAGGAGAGCCCCCATCAGAGGCCCCACAGTGGGAGGAGAAAAGAGGTGAAGGCAAAACACATTAGGAAGGTAGGACTGACAGGGACTGGAAACCTAAAGAAAAATCAAAGAGAACCTGGCACTTAGTGATCAGGGCTCCAACTCCAAAGAGTGAAGGAGCTATGGTCCAAAGGACAGCTCTGCTGCCTATACCCAACTTCAGGGCTGAGAGGACTTGGCCCAGTTAGAGCCATGGTTCCACCAGACTATCTCTAGAAGCAAGAAGTGGGTGGTCGGAGGTTTCTTGCTTCCCAGCCCCCCGGTAAAAGCCCGAGTTCTCTGGATGCAGAAGAGATCTTTAATGCTTATTTATTTTCCTTTTTTAAAAATTCCAGTAGAATCTGGAAAAAAAATCCATTCTGTATAAAAAGACAACAGCAGGACTAGATGGGATCATGACTGTCTCTCTGCAGTCACTGTTCACGTATCCCACTTACCTCCCCTTCCCCTAAAGTCCTGGATACCCTCCCATCTTCCTCTGCTGAGAACAGGAACTGGGAATTTCCTTTGCACTCTAGCCCAGTACAGCTAGGGCTCTAGTATTCCTAGCACGGATCACCTCCCTGCACCTAACCAAGAGTATCTCAGGAAACAAAAAGGGAAGGAGGAAAGACAGCGGCAAGGGAAATCCATCGTTTTTGGTCCTTATGTTTACGGCTCTGGACATATGGCAGTTCCTTCATCAGAACAAGGTGTTCAGAGGAGCAGAAGGGTGACATCAAGCAGGTCTTGGTCCCCTGTGCCTGGCCCTATAGATGTTAACATTCTCATTCTCATCCCGCTTGGCCAGCTCCAGTTGGAAATGCTGGGGCAGGAGGTGCTGAAAGAAGCTCTCTGTCCCGTGCTCCTCTCTCATCTTGGAAGCCAGATAGATGGTGCCATGGGGCCCGCACAGGTGTTGGAGGGTCCCCAGCAGCAGTGGAAAGGTGGGCTCCAGATACACGATATCAGCCCCCAGCACCAGGTCATAGTCTCCAGGGAAGACATGCTGGTCAATCCCCCAGGACAAGGCGCGGACCTGGGCCCGGCCTCCAGCCGGCACATTGGCCTGGACGTTGCCCTGGATCTGTTCTAGGACCAGGGGCAGGTCAGTGATGGTAACATCCCCCCCTGAGAGAGAGGAAGGAGGAGAAATGCAAGTCAGAGGGACCAACCAAGGGGTTTCAGCTCCTGCCCAGAAGGTCCAGAGACCTCAGGGCTTAGAGGATAATGCTTGGACAGCCCAAAGTCCACACTTTGAATTTTAGTTGCCCTAACCTCAACCTCATCCACAGCCATCTCATTACTCTACATTCTACAACATCAACATTCTCTCTAAGCTAATCTTCAACCTCTCTGCCCAACACATGACACTTAGATGTCAGCAGAAGCCTGGGCAGGACTAAGCTGGAGGTGGGCTGCGCACCCACCCCCTACTGACACAAACCAACCCTCATGGATCTGGAAAGCTTCCCAGAAGACATGACCTCAGCAAGCCTTAAAGGACAAGGAGGAGTTAGTCAAGTGGAGCTTCCCAAGCAGAGATCAGAGAGTACAAAGGCCTCGTTGGGAGACAGCACAGTGTATTCAAGGAAGGCTGGATCTCAGATGATGTGGAAGGGAAGAGAAAAGTGTCAAGACATGAGAGTACAGAGGAAAATGATTATGACATGCTAAGGAGGTTCAGGCTTGATCCTGAGAGCAATAGGTTTTAAGGGCAGAAGCAGAGGGTGAAGATGATTAGATTAGGACTTCAGAAAGCTTCGTTCATGCAGTAAATATATTTGCTGAGCATCTACTAAGTTCTGGGGGTACAGGCGTGAGTAAAACAAAACCTTGGCCTTCCTTGAGTTCTGTTATAGAGGTAGAAACAAATGAGGTAATGCAAAACTATTTAATCACGATCATGGTGATTATTACAGAAAGAGAAAATACTCAGAATTCATTCATTAATATTCATTATGTGCCTATATGCCAGGTGCTGAGAATACAGCAGTGAACCAATCAGACAAAATCCCTCTGCTCCTGGGGCTTACAGTCTAGTGGCAAGAGACCTACAACAACAAACAAAATGAAACAAACAAAACACACTGTAAGTCAGACGGTAATAAATGCTATGCTGAAGCATTAAGCAGGGAAGGAGGAGAAGAACTGCTTGAGGGACAGGGCAGGAATGTCATTTTAAATTGGGTAGTTAGGGAAAGCCTCATGGAGCAGATTATGTTTGAGTAAAGACCTGAAGGAAGTGATGGAGCAAACTCTGTGGGTCTCTCAGGTTAAGATGTACCAAATGAGGGACTAGCAAGTATAAAGACGGTGAGGCAGGAGTGTGCCTGGCAAGTCTAAGGACCAGCAGGAAGGCCAGTAGCTGGAGCAGAGTAAGTGAGAGAAATAATAGTAGGGGCCAGATTCTAGGCAGGGCAGCAATGTCTAGGAAATTGGTCAGATCCTGAATATATTTTGAAGGTAGAGTCAATAGGGTTTGCTGACAGATTAGATACGAAACATTGGGAGCAGGGGGTTGAGGATGGCTCCAAGATATTTGGCCTGACCAACTAGAAGACTAAGTTGTCATTTATTTAGGTGAGGAAGGCTGCAGGAGGAGCAGGTATGGATAGGCAGATCATGAGTGCATTTCTGGGCACATTAAGCTTGAGATGTACATCAGACAACCACAGGAAGATATCGAGTAGGTAGCTGATTACACAAACAAATCTGGAGATATAAATGGGAGAGTCATAGAGTCATCAGCATGGAAAGGGCATTTAAAGCCACGAGGTGATGGAACTGCTTGGGAGTGAGTGTAGACAGAAAAGGGGAGGGGGTCAAAGGACTGCTCCTGAACCCTGGCGTGCTCAGACTTTCAGTTGTGAAGAAGAACAGGAAACAACAAAGGAGACTGGAACAAATGCCAGTGAGGTGGGTAGAACCCAGAAGTGTGATGCCCTGGAAGCCAAAGGAAGTGTCTTCCAAAGAGGAGGGAGTGACAAACACTGCCAAGTCCAGTAAGGTGGGCTCATACCCGACTCTTGTACTCAACAACATGGAGTCAGAAGTGAAACTCACAACCTTTCTGGAGCAACTGGAGTGGAGGGGGCAGGCTGGGTTGGGGAGGGGGGTAGAATCTAGAATGGAATTGAGGAAACAGTAGGAAGAGAGGAATGACAATGAGCATTAACTCTTTTGAGTTTTGTCATAAAGCAGAGCAGAGAAATGGAGTGGTAACTGGAGGGATGTGTAGGATCAAGAGTTTTTTCTGATAGGAGACATTACAGCATATTTATGTGCATGATACACACAAACACACATATGGAATGATCCAGAGAGAAGGGAAAACAGATAATGCAGGAGAGGTGGGGGAGCAGGGTGTTTGCAGGAACAATGTCTTTAGGTAGATGAGAAGGTTTGGGGTCTCATGACACACACTTGACCTTGACTAGGAGCACAGCACATCTGCCACGGTAACAGGAGAGAAGGCAGTGCGGACAGTCACAGACACAGCTGGGGAAGAGATGCTGTGATAAGAACATGTGGATAGTTTCTATGAGAAAACAGAAGCGATCAGAAGAGCTAGGAAACAAAGTCATCAGCTGAGGAGACATTTGGAAGTTTAAAGGGCAAAAAGATAAGAAACAAGATGTTTAGGAAGGCAGAAGAATAAGTGGGTGAGGGCAGGGTAAGAGGCTAGCTGGGCAGCGCTTAAGGACGCATCTGAGGATAGTGACAACAAATTTAAAATGAAAGCAGGGACTTCCCTGGCGGTCCAGTGGTTAGGACTCTGTGCTTCCACTGCAGGGGTCACGGATTGGGGAACTAAGATCTTGCATGCTGCGAGAAGCAGCCAAAATAAATAAATAAATAAAACCAGTCAGCACAGTTGTGTATATTATACTAGGAGGGCCTGGGGGTGTCCAGGAGGCTTTCCCTTGGTAGTGATGTTTGAGCTGAGTGCTGAAGAAGGCATATGCATTAACCAGGTGGTACAAGGGTTCCAGACACAGAGTACAGCCAGTGTGAAGGCTCCAAGGAAGGGGACATCGAGATAGGCTTGAGGAACTGATAGGAGGGCACTAGGTAGCACAAGGAGTACAAGAGGGAAAGGGAGAGGCACAGAAAGAGGCTAGAGGGAGATGCAGGGCCTTGGAGGCCATGCCAAAGGGGTCAGTTCCATCCTGAAAGCAACAAGAAGCCATTGAAAGATGGGGAAGAGATGCCGAAAGATCATTCTGCCAGCCGGGTGGAATGGGCAGAGGTCTAGGTGTGGGCAAGGGGTAGAAGCAGGAAGACCATTTTGACTAATTGTAGCCTTCTAGGCAAGTGATAGTGACAAGGACTGGGGAGCCATCAGTGTGGATGGAAAAACAGGAGATTCAAGGGATTTTTTAGGAGATAAATCCGTCGGACTTGGATAATGGAGTTGGGGGTGAGGAAAAGGGACGTTTCAATTGTGGGTCTAGATTTCCCACTGGGTGGGTGGTAATTTGATTCACTGAGATGGGGAAGGCTGAGGGAGAAACAGGTTTGGTGGCGGAAGAGCACAAGATCTAGTTTGGGCAAGCCAAACTTCCCCATAGAGAAACTCGAAGACACTTGTGAAAATCCAAGGAAAAGATGGCAGTGGCCTGAGCTAGAGATGGAGGGAAGAGGAATAGACAACTGGGGAAGTATTAAGTTCATATGACCCAAAGGACTCACTGATTGCCAGGATGAGAGGGGAGAGGGCAACAGATGAGAATGACACCCATATTTCCGACTCGGCAGCAGAATAGGGAGCAAAAGAAGGAGAAGCCAGTCTGGGAGCAAGTGAAAGATGTTTCCATCCATATTACACCCATTTTTCTCCCATTTTAGCATAGCTGCCCACTTCTCATCCACCCATTCCTTCATGGAAAGCTGCTGTTGACACTCCCTCGGTTCTTTCTGAGCCTGCTATGTTCATACTCCTCATCTGACAGAGCTTCTCCCTGATGGGTTCCCAGAGAGTCAAGGGAGACATGGCCAGAGCATGTCCACTGGCTCTGCACATACCTCGCCATAGTTCTCATCCAGTAACATCTTCCCCCATCTTCACCACTAGACCATAGACTCCTTGGGGAGAGGAAATCTGTCTTACTCATTGTTGTATCCCAATACCTAGCATGATTCTTGGCACATAGGGGACTCCAAATACATGTTGGTTGGATGAATAGAAGAAAGAATGCCTGCCTCTGGGAAGACTTCCCTGAATGTGTTTTGTGTTATGTCCCTATGAGCAAGGACATGTTAATTTGCATTCCTAGGGAGATGACATCATAAGTGTTTTTAAAGGAATGTTTTCGGTGTGAAGTTTTGCCTCCCCATTAGATTATAAACTAAGGAACCGTTTCCTTTGTAGTTTTTGGTTCTTGACAAAAATGGAGCAAAATTTTCCTTACCTTTTCCTTTCCAAGTCCGCAGTGCCTAATTCCTACCCCACTTCCCACAAAACACACCCTAACCCTCAGAAACTCATAAGCTAGTTCCTCCCAAGAAATGAAAACCTAAAGAATCAAAATACAGGGCGTCCCTGGTGGTGCAGTGGTTGAGAGTTCGCCTGCCGATGCAGGGGACGCGGCTTCGTGCCCCGGTCCGGGAAGATCCCACGTGCCGCGGAGCGGCTGGGCCCGTGAGCCATGGCCTCTGAGCCTGCGCGTCCGGAGCCT
>NW_021145313.1:103308-188335 GCF_002837175.3 Physeter macrocephalus
TGAGCCTGCGCGTCCGGAGCCTGTGCTCCGCAACGGGAGAGACCACAACAGTGAGAGGCCCGCGTACCGCAAAAAAAACAAAACAAAACAAAAAAAACAAAAAAAAACTTCACAGTGAAGTCATAAAGTACTCCCGAGGTTTAATACCTGCAGATTGCTCCCCCTACAGGATACACCCACATATGCATTTTGACAGAAGACCATATATAAAGCAAAGGAGATTTTTCCTTGTAAATATCCATGAAATCACAAAGAGCAAAAAGGTAGGAAAAACTCCTTCTACTAAGGCCTGCCCGATTTTTATTCCTTGCCCCCAAATCAACCACCTTGGGTGCTCTGACAGCCAATCAGCGCTGTCTGGCACACAGGAGAAAGTAGGGGCACACACACAAAAAAAAAGTTTGTTAGAAAGAAGGGACTAGCCTGGTTCCAAACCACTCCCCTCTCCCAAGAATACAGGAAGTGACAGCTTCTCCACATCTCCGTCCTCCCCCCACCCCCTTCCACCGCAAAGCTCACGCACCCTGCAGCGCTGCCAAGATACCCACGATGCCCGTCCCAGCGCCCAGTTCGATCACTTTCTTGCCTCGGAAATCCACATTCTGACTCTCGAAATAGTTGCACAGGCTTAGAGCCTATGGGAGAAAAGAGAGAAAAGATAAGACTGTAGCGGGGATGGCTCCATATGGGAAAAGCGAGAGTCCGGGGTCTGACCTTCCGCGGACCCTAGCCCAGAGCCGCTCACTCCTCACCGCGTCCCACACATGCGCTGCCACCCCGAGGCGGGAGCCGAAGTTCTCCGTGATGCTCAGCACGTGCCCACAGAAGTAGAACCGGCTCTCCTCCGAGTAAGAGTCGGCGAAGAGTCTGACCTCCCGTGGGAACACGGATTCGGGCTCTGACTCAGGATCTGGGCGGGGGTCCGCCATCTGGCCGTGAGAGTGCCCGGACGCCGGCCAGCGCTCGGATCCCGGATCTGAAGCGGCGTGGGGGTTGAGGACCGCGGGCCGTCTCGGCTGCCCAGTAGCACCGAGCCCCGCCTCCCCGAGTTTGCCCTCCTTCCTCCAGTTTGACTTCCTGGAGGTGGAATGAGGAGCTGCCTCCCTAGCTCCAGTCCCCAGCGCACACACGATGGGACTCACCCCGGACCACGGGGGTCAGACCCGGTCGACTGCTCGGAGAGCGGGAGAAGGGGAGAGGAGGGAGGATTAATTCACCGTAGGAAGCGGGGTCCCTGGACCCCTCTCACCTGCGGGGTGCACGGGGGCCTGCAACCGGGGTGGTAACCCAGACCAAACAGAAGCAGGCTAAGGAAAGAGGCTGGGTGCGGGTCTGGCCTTGCCAGCCCAGGTAAAGACCAGCGGCGCGGAGGCGCCCTCCCGCGCGGCCCCTCTGCGTTCCTCCCTGCCCAGCCCAGCAGAATTCACTCCTGGGGCTTTAAGGGGTGGGCTCTGCTCACTACGTGCCTTCGTGCGTCATTCTCGTGCGCCCTGAGTCTCGGTCTCCACGTGAGTTCGGTGGATAAACTCGGGCTGGGGATCATGGCGGGAACCGAGAGTGGGGACGCCGCTGCAGGAGCCGAGGCCCCTCAGCCTCAGAAGCGCTACTATCGGCAGCGGGCTCACTCCAACCCCATGGCGGACCATACGCTGCGCTAGTAAGTGAGCAGGGCAGGGGCGAGCGGGGGAGGGCGAGGAGGGCAGAATTCTCAGAGTAGCCGGGAAAAGCGATTGTGCTGCGACGGTTGGAGGGTTTAGGGTAGGCTCGGGAGGATCAGCTGGGTGATGTCAGTTTGCGGAGGGTGGGTCGAGGAGATTGGGCAGAGGGCGGAGTTGGCGGGTTGGCGGGTTGGGAGGGGGCGTGGCGTTCTGGCCGAAGGCTGGGTAGGGTTGCACGTCTGGGAAGAGAAAGAAATTGTTATTGAGACTAGAGTAATGGAGGCCGAATGTCGTTTCCATCTTTCAGTTTCATCTGTGGGATTTAAAAAAAAGACAAACTTGGGGGGAGGGATTAATTGGGAGATTAGGATTGACATATACACTACTATATATATAAAGTAGGTAACTAATAAGAACCTGCTGTATAGCACAGGGAACTCTACTCAATACTCTGTAATGACCTATATGGGGAAAGAATCTAAAAAAGAGTGTACATATGTATATGTATAACTGATTCACTTTGCTGTACAGCAGAAACTAACACAACATTGTAAATCAACTATAGTCCAATAAAAATTAATTTTAAAAGAAAACAAACTTATACACAGGCCTGCCCACACCTTACTCCATCCTCTTCCCGCAGAGAACTTCAACAAAGCAAAGTCGCTATGCCTTAGGAAGCCAGTCTCTGGGACAAGGGGAACTCGATCCCCAGAAAGGAAAGCTGCCCAGCCAGAGTCACATCAATCCTGGAAATGGAGACAGGCAGATCAACAATCATGGGCCTCATGATAGGCCTATGATTCACACTGGGAGGTTAAGGGTGGTTTCCATTGTGCTTCCTAGAGGCCAAAGGGCCCGCTCTTACAGAATTTTTGAGAAACCCTCCTCTCATCCATCTCCCCACCCTCACCCATCCACCCACACACACAGTACTGCTTCTGCAATGGTATGACCAACCTTCTCATGTTTCTCACGTCTTCTCTCCAACAGCCCTGTGAAGCCAGAGGACATGGATTGGTCTGAGCTATACCCAGAGTTCTTTGCTCCACTGACTCAAAATCAGAGCCACGATGACCCAAAGGATAAGAAAGAAAAGAGAGCTGAAGCCCAAGTGGAGTTTGCAGACATAGGCTGTGGCTATGGCGGCCTGTTAGGTAACACTCTGGCCCTTTCTCTGGGGCAAGGAGAGGCAACGCCTATGTTCTGCCAACTCAGCAGGTTTGGGGTGGGGGCATAGTTGGCCTTTCCCCTTCGTACCAGACATTGGTGCTGTGACATCAGTGTGGAGAACCTCCACTTTCCCTCCACTCTGGGTCTGTGGCCTTTGCCCTGGAGAAGGGAGGGGGCTGCCTCAAAGCCTCTTAGAAATTGGGTTGTCTTGTCTGGCCCTCCCCCTGGCCCAGTCCCTACGTGAGCCATTTCACCTGCTAGGTGCCGGGTCAGTGAGCTGGTCAGCACAAGCGTCAGAGATTAGTCACTGTGGCCAGTGATCCTGAACTGTCTTTCTCAGGGATTCCACCACCACCCCTCCCCCTTCCCCCTTCCTCACTAGAACTCATTCCTTCTCCATGCTCATATTTTCGAATTTCTCTTGTGTTGTCTGTATTGTCCCAGCCATACGTGCTGGACCGACTTCTCTGTTTTTAGATCTTCCATAGAAATAACAGCATGACAGAGAGGAAGCGCATGGTACTTGGTGGCGGAAAACCATGGTTCAGGTTCTGATTCTACCTGTTCTTAGCTCTGTGACTTCGGGCATTTCCGACCCTCAGTTTTCTCATCTTTGCAATTTACCATGGAATGTAATGAGGATTAAATGAGACAATGTGTGAAAACACTGTGAAGACTTTAAAGCACAGCAAAGATACACGTATCCCCAGGCCCTCCCACTTCCAGTCCTGGTGACTTTTTTGGGGTCTCCCCCAGCCCACTCCTCCAGCACAGAGCCATCCATACAGGTAGCTCTCTTGCCACACTTGTCATTATTGATTTTGGTCATTGCAGATTGAGGCTTCCTTTCCTGCGTTGACTCCTTTGCATATCCTGCAAGTATGAGGTTGATGATTCCATTCCTATTTCTGTGTCCAGTGGAACTGTCACCGCTGTTCCCAGACACGCTGATTCTGGGTTTGGAGATCCGGGTGAAAGTCTCAGATTATGTGCAAGACCGGATTCGGGCCCTACGAGCAGCTCCTGGAGGTGGTTTCCAGAACATCGCCTGTCTCCGTAGCAATGCCATGAAACACCTTCCTAACTTCTTCCGCAAGGGCCAGGTGGGGAGCGGCACCCATGGGTTAGGCTGGTAAGCAGGTGGGGCGTGGAGGCCAGGCTCTCACAACCCTGTTGGTGCACATCTGTCTCACAGCTGACAAAGATGTTCTTCCTCTTCCCTGACCCACATTTCAAGCGGACAAAGCACAAGTGGCGAATCATCAGTCCCACACTGCTGGCAGAATATGCCTACGTGCTGAGAGTTGGGGTGAGTCGAGAGTGGGAGGGAGGATGGGGTCAGGGACCTAATAAGGGACCTTCCACTAAGAATTCAGTGGGGGTGCATTTAGGACTCACCCCCCTCCCCCCCGTGATCCTGCTGCTCAGTTGCATGCAGCCCCCTATCTAGGGTGACTTTGCCTGTGCAGGGGCTGGTATATACCATAACTGATGTGCTGGAGCTACATGACTGGATGTGCACCCATTTTGAAGGGCACCCCCTGTTTGAGCGCGTGCCTCTGGAGGAGCTGGTAAGTAGGGGGCCTAAGGGAAATTGCAAAGATTTCTGGAAAGGTCCTTTCCAGAGTGGTTCTGTATTCTTTGAATCTAGCTTAATGCCAGGAGGATGAGATGGGTGTCTGGGGACCAGGGCAAGGACTTATTGAACCCTTCCTTCTCCCAGAGTGAAGATCCCATTGTGGGACATCTGGGCACCTCGACTGAGGAGGGAAAGAAAGTTCTACGCAATGGAAGAAAGAATTTCCCAGCCATCTTCCGAAGAATACAGGATCCCACCCTCTAGGCAGTGACCCCCAATCCTACTCTTCCTGATCACTGACTTTGCTTTTGCTGACTTTGCCTTTGTTGGACCCCATCTTCCAGGGACTGGAAAGAAGACTGGGCCCTTGGACCTTCCCAGCTGAGCCTGCCAGGGCTGAGCGGCAAACGTCTCTCAAAGAAGTTGAGGAACTGCCCAGGGCTGAACCCTGGAGTTCATGACCACCCCTGACTCCTCTCACCTTCTTACCCTTCCAGTGGCAGCAGAAAACAAAAGCAGCTGACTGGGAAGGTCAAAAGACCTTGGACCAAAAGGAATCTTTGGAAGGGAGTGGAGTCTTGCTCTCCCTTAGCATTCCCTTCTCCTGGGATTTCTCCTTCTCAGCTGGAGTGAAGAACGCAGTTCTCCACTGTCCATCTAAACTGCCTGCTAAGCTCAAATCACCTGCCCACTCGTGTTTACTTTGCAGTTCAGGGGGTAACATGTGTATGTGTGCACATCCCATGCTGCTGTTTCTCAGGACAGGCTAGAGTGTGTATCACTCCTGTCCTCTCCCTGCCTAAGACTTGACCTGGGGAATCTGTGTTCCGTTTATTGTTGCTGTCTCTGGAGATCCTGGGAGGGTGTGGTGGTGGAGACCCTCTCCTTCTTCATGTTGACCTTTGCTTTGATTCCAGAACTTCAGAGCTGACTTGCTGACACAGAGCCTTCCGGGGCCGGGGGGCGCGGGAGTAAGGAGCAGAGAGGTGAACTGGGGAGGATTCTGAGGCTAAAAGTGGAAAGGGGCTGCTGACTAGAAAGCCCCACAAAGGGGACTGAGTCAGCTGGAGAGTCAGAGCACTCGCTTAGCCCTTGCTCTGTCCAGGAGCCCAGATAAATCTCTCAACTTTTCTAATTTGCAAAAAGTTCCTTCATTTCTGCTCCTCAAGCCCCAAATTACCATGGCTGGAAGGACAGGGCTTGTTGACGGAAGAGACCAACCCCCCCTTCCCAAGGAATAAAGATGAAGCCTCCTAGAACCATCTTAACCCATTAACCCACCTGCTGTCTGCCCAGTGTCAGGTACAGGGGGGAGGGGGAGATGTAGCAATGCAGGAAAATTGTGCTCACACACCAAAGGTGCAGCCCGATGAGCCTGCAATCTGAGGACAGCTACAGCTGTGCCTCTTCCCTGCTTCACTTCCCGGAGGAGCTGGAGGATGGGGAATTCCTGAAGATGGGCCCCAGTGGGCCTAGCTCCCTGAGGAAGTGATGGGAATACCAGGGACCCAGCCTGTATCTTGGTCACCTAAGCCTCACCAAATAGCCTTTCCGAGGAAGAGATCTTTAGGCCGCTGGACTAGGGCACCAGCCCAGAAGGAGAAGCCTTCCCTCCCAAGAGGGTCATTGCAACATGAGGTCCAAGGGAGCCTCTGTGGCAGCTCCGGCCCCGCCTCCTCTTCCTGGGTGCTAATCCCCAGCACAGACCACTCAGGAGAGGGGATTGGCTGAGGAGCTTGAAGAGGGGGCGTCGCCACTATCGCGCCCAAGAGTTAAATAGGGGCTGGGGCAAGATGCTCCGCAGAAGCACGCTTTCGCGGGTTCCCCACCCAGACCATGACCCAGACCTTCAAGCTCGCTTCCAGAGTGTTCCATCGCGTCCGCTGCCCTCCTGAGCTGGGCGCCTCACGGGGCTCCAGAGGCTCGGACTCAGCGCCCCGGGGCTTGGCGGACATCCCAGGCCCCTCCGCGCCCGGCTTCCTTGCTGAACTTTTCTGCAAGGGGGGACTGTCACGGCTACACGAGCTTCAGGTAGAGGGCGCCGTTCTCGGGACTGAAACCTGGGGAGGTTGGCTTTAACAACACCCTAGTGCAGAACGTAGGAGGGAGGGCCAGTGAGAACAGATGCCCATGAATTATGGAAAAGACAAGTTGGGACTGGGGTCGGTGGTTCGCCAGGGGCGGAGTCTGTCCCAACACCCAGCAGAGGAGAGCGTTCAGAAAGCGCCTTCTCGCTGTGCAGAATTCTGTAGACTTGGTAGATCCAGGACAAGTGTGCGGGAGGCACGTTTGGCTTAAAGTTAGTGTGCTCCTGTACATTCCGTGGAGGCTCGTCCTGCGATGGACAGTCCACGTGAGGAAACTTTAGGGGTTTCTCCGCGCAGGTGACCAAAGAGAGATCCAGAATGTCAGCTTTGCACCAAGTGCCCCCTCCCCGCCCGCCCCCCCCCCCCGCAGCCCCCCGTTTTGCCAATCACACTCAAACTTCCTAGGGATGGGAAGTGAGGGAAAGAGGAGGAGGGGTTTGCAGCATCAGAGCCTTACACTGCTTGGGAGCAGAAAGCTCCCTCTTTCAAACCCCAAACAACACCCTTGGCGTTGGCACGAGCCGAGGTGGCAGTTGCCGGCCCGGGTCTCTAGTGTCCGCTGCTCCTGTTCTCCCAGGTGCAGGGCGCCGCGCGCTTTGGGCCGGTGTGGTTGGCCAGCTTCGGGACGGTGCGCACTGTGTACGTGGCGACCCCTACTCTCGTCGAGCAGCTGCTACGACAGGAGGGACCCCGGCCCGAACGCTGCAGCTTCTCACCCTGGGCGGAGCACCGCCGCCGCCGCCAGCGGGCTTGCGGACTGCTCACCGCGTGAGTCCTCTGGCCCCAAAGCCCCGACGCCCAGCTGCGTTCCTCTTTTGTGGCCGGTCTGGAGGCAGTCTGGGGATGTGGAGGGAGGTCGGTCGTTTCCCCCAGCCTTCTGGCAAATCGAGTTTCCACCCCAGTCTGTTTCGCCCAAGCTCAGGTAGAGCCCGGCTCTCGCCTCCCTTTCCGCTCTTTTTCCTTTGAAGCCAGGATCCTGGGAACTCACGGAAGGGGCTGAGGCACCAGGATCTAGATGTAAAGTAAGATGCTGTGACTCAGCTTACCCAGGAACCCAGGCCCCTCCGGGGCAGGAAATGAGTAACGAGGAGGGGGAGAGGAGGGGGGATGGAAAGCGGGTGCAGGCAGGGGCAGGTTTCTGTACCCCCAAGGGAACAGACGCAGTCCCCCTCCTGGCCACTCCAGCCCAACACGTTCCTTCTCCAGCGCAACCAGCCCCGTCGGGCCGCCTCTACACACCACCGTCTGCCCTGATGCGCCCCTTCTCCGCACCCCCGCAGGGAAGGCGAAGAATGGCAGAGGCTCCGCAGCCTCCTGGCCCCGCTCCTCCTCCGGCCTCAGGCGGCCGCCCGCTATGCCGGGACCCTGCACGACGTGGTCGGTGACCTTGTGCGGCGACTGCGGCGCCAGCGGGGACTGGGCGCTGGGCCGCCCGCCCTGGTTCGAGACGTGGCAGGAGAGTTTTACAAGTTTGGGCTAGAAGGTGAGTCCCTAGACAGGGGCAAGTGTAGAAGGCACCTGGTCCGGGTCTCCCGGTGCCCTGACAGCGCCCCCTCCCGGCCAGGCATCGCTGCGGTGCTGCTGGGTTCCCGCCTCGGCTGCCTGGAGGCCGAAGTGCCGCCAGACACAGAGACCTTCATCCGCGCGGTGAGATCGGTGTTTGTGTCCACACTGTTGACCATGGCGATGCCCAGTTGGCTGCACCGCCTCGTGCCCGGACCCTGGGGCCGCCTCTGCCGAGACTGGGACCAGATGTTTGCATTTGGTAAGGCACAGAAATGAAGTAGGAGTGGGGGAGCATAGAGCTGTGCAGCGGTAGTGAGGCGTCCCTGTCGCCTGTGCCCACAGCCCAGCAGCACGTGGAGCGGCGAGAGGCCGAGGGAGCCATGAGGAGCCAGGGAAAGTCTGAGGAGGACACGGGATTTGGGGCGCACCTGACCTACTTCCTGTTCCGGGAGGAGTTGCCTGCCCCGTCCATCCTAGGGAATGTGACGGAGCTGCTGCTGGCTGGAGTAGACACGGTGAGGTCCGCCCTCCATGTTGGGAGTCCCACTTCCGCAGCTTAACCTCCTCAATCTCAGGGGCCATTTTCCTGCTGCAGGGGATCCATTATGGTCCTCCAGGCCAGCTTGGCTTAGCACCTCCTGGGTTCCAGACTGCCTCATATTCTGCGCCCTATGCTGGGTCCCCACTCTCAACCCCTCTGACGCTCTCACTTCTCCCCTCAGGTGTCCAACACGCTCTCCTGGGCTCTGTATGAACTCTCTCGGCACCCCGAAGTCCAGATGGCACTCCGTTCTGAGATCACAGCTGCCTTGGGCCCCGGCTCCAGTGCCCACCCCTCAGCCACTGCTCTGTCGCAGCTGCCCCTGCTGAAGGCTGTGGTCAAGGAAGTGCTAAGGTGAGGGGGCAGAAGAGGAGAGCTAGAGAAGATGCTGGGGAAGGGCTGGGGGAAGCAGCTAGCGGATGGGAGCAGGGAGAGAGATCAGAGGAAAATGGTACTTTATGCCTGGCCAAGAATGGGTTTGGAAGTTGGGGGGGGGGCATGAGAGGGAGGCTACAGCCCCCAGCTTCATCTTGTTGTCTCCCTTTTGTGCTCTGCAATCCAGACTGTACCCTGTGGTACCTGGAAATTCCCGTGTCCCAGACAAAGACATTTGTGTGGGTGACTATATTATCCCCAAAAATGTGAGTAGAGCCTATGGGCCCCTTTTGCTAAGCCATCCCTCACTACCTTGGGACTGTTCCTGTTCTCAAATACTCCCAATAAGCCCTTCAAACCCTCTCCTTGGCCTCAGTGCCTCTCTAGGATATAATGGGGCAGTAGAGAAAAGTAGCCCCAGAAAACTTCCACATCACAACCAACCAGAGCCTACCTTCGTCCCGGTCCATAGATCCTGTTCTCTACTTCCCTCCTGGCGTTCCTGGGCCCAAACTGACAAGTTTGTGTTCCTCCCTCACCAGACGCTGGTCACTCTGTGTCACTATGCCACTTCAAGGGATCCCGCCCAGTTCCCAGAGCCAAATTCTTTTCGTCCAGCTCGCTGGCTAGGGGATGGTCCAGCCTCCCACCCATTTGCATCTCTCCCCTTTGGCTTTGGCAAGCGCAGCTGCATGGGGAGACGCCTGGCAGAGCTTGAGCTGCAAATGGCTTTGGCCCAGGTGAGTGATCTAGATCTTCGACCCTCCCCAGACCGGAGCTCTAAAGCCATGAGCTCTTCTCCTGATAGGCATAGGAAAATATATAAGACTTGGGAGACCTAATCCTCTGAAATATGTCAATCCCATCATAGGCCTGGAGGGTGAGTGAGGGTATTTGGACTATCTTTTTCCCTACCATAATCTCTTACCGTCATTAACTAAGACATCCCCTACCCGCCACAGGTGCCATTCCAACACTGACCATCCTAACACTAATAATGCCCATTACCGATCAGGCCCACCATTGTAGACCCCTCCCGTAGTGCTAGCCTTCCTCCTCCCTTTCCAGATCTTGATCCACTTTGAGGTGCAGCCTGAGCCAGGTGCTGCCCCAGTCAGACCCATGACCCGGACTGTCCTGGTACCTGAGAGAAGCATCAACCTACAGTTTGTCGACAGATAGTCCTGTGGAAGCACACTGTCATCATTACCATTTCTCTCATCATAGGGGTTTATCAGGCACAAGACCAAGATATGTGTATTGCCCTGTGGCCTATCTGACCAAACTGGTTAGAAAGACCATAGCAAAGTGCTTGAAGCAGCCCTGATCGAGGTGTGAAATATGCACTTGGCCTGACCCAGCAAGCCCTGAGAAAACCATGGTCCATTTGCCTGCTTAGCCCTTAGTCAAATCATATGCATCCTTCAAGAGCCAACGCTGGTTTTAACTAATAATGCTGGGTGGCCTGAGGAAGAATTCGACCACTGGCCTTTTGGGGCTTCACAGTATTCACTCTTGCTGCTGGCTAAGCACTTATCATGGCATGTGTTAAGCAATTGTGCATCTGGTCTGCACCTGGTTGATCCTCTCTCCTTGCATGTGAGCTCTTTGAGAGGAAGGATGAGGTCTTATTCTGTCTTTATACACCCTGCCAGGGCCTATCCCTGACTGGGTGACACCATATCGATTCTGATTGTATTTGGGCAATGTGGCAGAAGGGATAAGCAGCTTACCAGGCTCTGTCTACCCTGCTCCTTCCTCATCTTGCCCCTAGGAAGGTGAGTCTATCCTCACCTGGTGTTTGATTTTTAAAAAACTCTCCTTGGCTCTCTGGTCACTATTAGGTTTGGCTTGTCCCACCACTTAGGTCACAGCCAGAGATATCTTTGGACCTGTCCCTGCCCAAGCCTGCCTTTTATATATTGAAGTTTTTAAATATTCAGTTTTTAAATTAAAAAAAAATTTGAATGTTCCTTCCTTGACTTTTGACTGACTTATTTTCCACTCTCACTTCCTATAAGACCTGGAGGCCAGAACATCATACAAATCCTCCACTTTGGTTTCTCAGGTCCTGGGAGTGACCCCATAACAGTGGGAGGTCTAGACACCTGAGAGAATGGTTTGCATCACAAACCCAGACACATTTCTTTTCTTTTTTTTTAAATTAATGAAGATAGTTTTAATAATTACGGCCATCACAGATTGAGGCAGTGATTTAAATTACAGAACTGTGGTCTAAGTAATTTAGCAATTTTCTTTAATTTTTTACTTTCTTAACTTAATCTTAAAGACTAACCACAGAACTTACTATTCACTTGGGATTCTACATTTAATTATCCCCAAAATATAGAGATCATTGAGGACAAGATTTTATAAAAATTTGGGGGACTATCACAGGTACATAAAGAGAACTAATTATTAAATTATTCTTTATGTTTGGTCAGTTTTGCCAGACACATTTCTATCTGTAGTGGGAACAGCCAAGTCTGGCTCCCTGTAAGAGATTAAGGGGATGGTGGTGAAAAGTAGCTTCAAGGGCTAGGCTGTTAAAAGGGTGGATAGGGACTTGCTGAGATGGCCAGAGACGGCTGACTCTTTGGTAGAAGAGTGCTTTTGGAACCTGGAGTGCCAGGACCAAAGGACACCCTAGCATGGATACTCTGTCCTCTCTGGAGAAGTTGCTCCAAGGCAATTTCCTTCAGAGAAAGACAGGGATACAGACAGAGAAGTGAAGTCAGACAGACAGGATGAAAGCCAAGTGTGGAGGTGGCCAGAATCCCTAGGGCACCAAGGCAGGAGAAGAGGGGTGGGCAGCAAGAACCTCTGTTTCCCTGAGTCAGCATTCTCTGCCCCCCCAGAGGCTGGGCTCCGTTCTCCCCTTGTGACGTATATAGATTAACTCATCTTCCATCCCAGTGCCTCTCTCAGCACATTCCCTGCAGCTCCTTCTGTAGCCTAGCTTACCCTCCCCGTGTCAGGACTTGTTCCCCTTCCTCCTGCTCCCCTCCATTCCAATTAGCAGATGGAGACAGAGATTTCACTTCACACTTCTCCCTCCTCTCACCACCTCAGCCCCTGCCCTAGACATGGCTCCCTGACTGCAGAAACTCCGTCAGCCACTGGCCTTCTGGGAGGTATCTATTTATGTAAGACCTACAGAGGGGCAGGGTATACCCAAGGCCCTGTGCAGAGACCAAGGTTTGTGTGCTCTTATTGCCCCTCCTCTCAGCTCCTTCTCTACTGGGTTCTCAGTCTCCACCCCCATTCCCTATCACTAAGCTCAACTTGAACCTAAGTGACCTGATTTTTAGCAGTTTTGAGCTTGGAGGGGAAGTACCGCCCAGCTTCCTCTCAGACCCTTTCCCCTGGAATCATTGGGGAAGATTTTGCACACCCACACTCCTCATGGGAAAATAGGACGGCTCACTTGAGGAGGGCAGCAGTTCTTACGACCCTTCTCCTGGACAAGAATCTCTTAAAGGTGGAAAAAGGAAAGGACAGAGGACCCTACAGATCGCTGGTCCCAACTTCCATACCAAGACCTCCAATGGTCCTGAAGCGGAGGGGAACATACTGTCTCACCGGGCCTTCTTTTAGGACACAGGGTGGAAACAGAGGCAGTGTGTTTGTGTGTAAGCATGCCTATGCTGTTGGGCATGTCTGAGCCTCCATGTGCGGCCATTGTGGGGGGACAGCCCAGGCTTGGCACAAGCCTCAACTGTGTGTGTCATAGCTACCTAAGCCCTGTCTGCCAGGATAAGAGCTAAGAGTCACTTGGATTTACTGTCTCCCTTTTGGTCTCCACCAGCTATTCTGTGAAAGGCAAATCAGTGAAGTCTGGCCCTTCTGTCTCCCCAGGTGGGGAATGTGGAAGGTTATCTCTCTGGGAAATGATATCCCACTGGAAAAATGGGAGGCTCAGCCTCAGTCCTCTCTCCACTTTGATCCCCTCCAAGGTTGAAGGTGATGCACTTCAACACTTCCAGTAACTCAAACCCAAGTACAGCTTTGGTTCCTATATTCCCAGGCGAGTCTGGGTGCCAGCACCGTGGACAGCGACCAAGACCCCCTTTTGGAGAGGGATGGAGAAGACCATTTCCTGGGCAAGGATATGTGACCTTTAATAGAGAAGCACTGTCCCCAAAACATCTCCAGGGAGAAGGCAGAACAGAATCTTCCCTGAGAGAAGGACCAATAATAGGAAAGGCCTCTGGATCTGACTTAAGCAATGTTATGAAGTAATTATTTTAATTGCTGATGAATACTTCACGTAAAAGACATCATTCATATAATACACAGCCCCAAGGCCTCAAGAGAAAGGGACCAGGCTTTAGGCTGACAATTAACCAGTCCTTCCCAAACCTTTTCTCTATAAACAACAGCCCTCTATGCTGCTGCCTCCAAGCACAAGATCTTCCAGTTCATATCACTAGCTGGCGCACAGCAGGATCGGACCTGTGACCCTGAATTGCCATAGCAGTAGCTTAAACTGGGGTTGGAGACTCATAACTCCGGGAAATTCTGTCTGTCTCACTCCAAACGAGCCCAGATTCACTTCATACCACTTCTCTGGGTGAGCACATTACCTGGTAGGGATTAATAGAACCCACAAGATCCCCAGAACTAGAAGGATTGCTCCAGCCTTCCCCATTCCCCAGTGTTTGGGGGGCTGGAGGAGCTCTCATTCTTGCAGATAACCACTATCCTTCACACGTGCAGTGTCTATTTCCCCTCATATTTTCCATATCTATTATAACACTTAACACAAATTTCCAAGGCTCTGCGCAACTCCAGATGAAAAACATTTTTGGAATTTGTTAACCAGCTATTATTTGAAATAAATGGACCATCAACTAGTCTAGAGATCTTTTTATGCCATCACTGATTTTCTTTGCAATGGCATTCAACCTATCCCTCATTTATCCTCAGTCCAACCCTATGAGGTAGACAGGAAAACCACGGTGGAGAGATTTTTTTTCTAAATCACACAACACGCAGGTGTCAGGTCCACCCCTTAGATACTTCTGAGCACTGCCACCTAGCAGCCAATGTGAATTATTCACCACCAAGTGGGAGTTACACCTCCAACTCAGAATCCACTGCTACATTTGGGATTTGCAGCCTCTGCAGAGAAACCTGCCCACACCTCCCAACCCTCCAGAAAAGCCCCAGATGAGAAAGGAGTCTCCACGTGCATATAAATGATTCTTTATGCCCTCCCCCCATGCAATGGTGGGTGGAGCAGGGGGAAGTACCCCCACCCTCATGCAGGGAATGGGAGGTCAATGTATACTAGTCTTATTGCCAGCTGCCCTGTGGCCATGGGGTGGGGATTGGGGGGGTCTACAGCCCCTTTCTTCTGGCATTGGTCCCCCTTCACCAAGTCACCATAGTGGAGCTGGGGGGCTGGAGGCCCTAGGAGCTGAGGTAAGGACGGTTCTCTAGGGAAGAAAAGATGCTCTCCCCACCTGCCCACTGGCTGCCGCAAGACGAGTGTGAGCAGCTGTCAGTGGGGGCTGGAATGTCATCCAGGCGTCTCTACCCAGTGGGCAGTAGAGGCCAGACAATGTCTCCAGCTTGAGGCTGCCCGCAGAGATCCTCAGTGGTGGGGCAGTGTGCCCCAAACACCTTGTCCAGGTGGTACCTCCAGCAGCCATGACAGCTTATCTCTGGCTGATGCATTGATTCAAGATCCCCACTCCTGGAGTTTAGTTCAGACTGTGGTGACCCTCATGACAACCTCGCGGCCAGAATGGGAACTGGAACGGGGATCTGGTGGCCGCAGCTGTCCAAGTAGATGCAGGATTGTGTAACCACAGCGCTGAGGCAAGAGCGTCCGCATGCGCTGGGCGGCCAGGGGGCGGCTGGTGGCCCCAGCGGGGGGGCCCGTCCGTGAGGTCCTGGGGCCCGGCTTCCCTGCCGTCCCTCCCCCTGCATCTCCTCCTATGTCCTTGGTCTTGTCGTAATTCAGGACCTTCCACTGCTGGTTTACTGCCTGCCAGCGCTTGAAGATACGGTAGACAGAGGAGCCTTCATGGACGATGAGGCCTGAGCAAGAGGATAAGAAATCCAGCGTCAACTGCTGCCCAGACCTAGGCCAGAGGTACTTAAGCAAGCATTTCTCCAGGGGGAGGAGACAGGGTTTGCAAAGGGCCTGGAGAAGCAGGGAAGGGAGATAGCCCTAAAGGCCCCCAATGGTAGAAAATGTGGCCATGAAACTGAGGGAATGGGCAGGGAAAATTAAGTGTGTGAGTTGGAGGAAGATGATGAGCAGGTGAGAGAGAGAGAGGTATCCTCACCTATGCAGACGACATCCATGAAGCCGTACATGCCGTAGCAGATCTGAAAGAGCAGATCTTGCCGTTGCCACTTGGCTGAAGGGCTGAGTGAGGACCAGATGAGCCAGGAGATGCTGGCGACAAGGAAGAGTGAGCCCAGAACTATGGCTGCAATCTGGACCTTCTCAATGACCGTCAGGGAGATGGCCTGCCACTGTGTGGGAGAAAAGGCTCCAAAAAGTCACAGAAAGAGACAGAGGGCCAGATTAGGGTGGCCCTGAATAGAAGGATGCGCCAGGAGCCTTCCTGAAACCCTTCAGGCAGGATTAACAATCTGCTTCTCTGTGCCTTGATCACATCTAGA
The DNA here is from genome assembly GCF_002837175.3 of Physeter macrocephalus. Classification (NCBI taxonomy): domain Eukaryota; kingdom Metazoa; phylum Chordata; class Mammalia; order Artiodactyla; family Physeteridae; genus Physeter; species Physeter macrocephalus. Next base: position 118,870 of record NW_021145313.1, read on the forward strand.
ATGTGGCATCTCTCACATTGTTTGAGACCATTTTCTGTCTTATTTTAAAAAGGCATGATCGGCCAGGTGCTCTGAAGCCAGACCATCTAGGTTTGAATTCCAAATCTTTACTCCATTACTTACTGGCTGAGTAACATAACTATTAGGATTATTATGAAGATTAAAAGAGTTAATACACACCAAGAACTTGACATATAGAAAACTCTACATGTTTGCTACCAGCAGTAGCAGCAGCACTACCATCTTTTCCTCTTTTGTTATCCCAGGGCCTGGAACACAGGTGGCGCCCAATAAATGTCTTTGTGAGTAAACGAAGGAAGGGAGGATTTACAGACAGACACTAAATTATGGCAATGGTAGGGAGGGTGACTTTGAAAGCAAGAGTAAATGGATAAATAGGCTCCCTGGAGGGTCCCTGGTTCTAATTGCTGAAAGGCCCTTGCCCCAGTCTCAGAGTTCTCCCCTTGCACCTCACCTGCAAGGGATTCTTGGTGCTGATCGCCAGGACCTGGTACTTGAAGTAGCAGAGCTCACAGCTCCAGGAGCCCCGCTCGCTGATCCAGCGGATGAGGCAGGGCTGGTGCGTGCAGCGCACGGAGCCGTCGCAGCGGCAGGGGCTCAGGAGCTCCCCCTGGAGGAAGAGTGAGGAGGGTTCCTGTCAGCTATCGCCACCCGACCCCAGTCCTCTCCACTACAGGAGAGGAAAACCTCCTCTCCAGGTCAGTCAGTCTCCCACCTTAAAAAAAAAAAAAAAAAAAAAAAAAATCAGGCTTTTCGCCCAAAACAGGGCAAGAAGCTAAGGCTGCAGTCTAAAAGAAAAAAAATTAGAGCTCAAGGTAAACTTCCCTGGCCCAATAGAAGAGACATGGAAAGGGACTGGGGGGGCAGGGGACGGTTGGCCGGTGAATACTGGGTCTTCTCTGTTTCCAGAGTTTGAGGAGGGTGCTCTTTAAGGGTTCCCAAATGGAAGGCTACCACTTAGGATCTGGAGAGACAGGAGGGCAGGGTCAGAGCTTCTGAGCCATGCCTTCCTAACCCACTCCCCATCACTGTAAAGTATTTCACAGATGTGGTGCAGACTGGGATAGGTTACAGTCCTCAGTTTCCACGTATCAAAAAGGGGGAAATCCTAAGGGTGTGAGTGGAGGGTGTTCCGCTTTAATCAGAGTAACTTCTCACGACATAGAGACCCCCCCCCCGATACTATCCCGGGACAACTTTGTCCATAACATTTAAACAGAGGATATTCTTTGGAATGAGAAGGAAAGTTGTGGAATGGGAAGTGAAGAAAAGTGCCCCGCGTAGAGAACTACTGAGGAAGGCAAGGGCTCCGGCTGGGCCTCTCCCTTCAAGAAGCATTCTCCTCTCTGCCCACCTCCCAGAGGACAGGCCCTCTCAGCCTACAGAGACCCTGGGGTGAGAGAAGTGGGCGAGAAAGGGTGTCTCGGTTAAGGGGAGAGATTTTGAGCCCTCCCAGAAGAAAGCCCCACCCCTTCCTGGGGATCCCTGATCCCCCTCCACGCCAAATCTGCGCTCCCGGAGTCTCTGGTCAAGCCCCCCAACCTCACTCCATTTCCACGCCGGACGCTGGGTCCCGCCCAGCTTCCTCAGGCCCCGCCCCCTGTTCCCGGTCTCCCCGGGCGCCCCAGGTGCGCGCCCCACCCCTCCCCGCCCCGCCGGATGCCCGGGCCTTACCTGCTCCGGGCCCTGGAAGCAGATTCGGCACTGGGGGGTTCGGAGCCCGCTGTCCAGGCTGCTGCTGAGCGACAGGGCGTCCAGCGCGCCCGGGGGCGGCGGCGGCGGCGCGGGCGGCGGCGGGGGTCCAGCCCGCGGCTCCTTGTCGCCGGCCAGGCCCCGGGCCCTCGGCTGGGACCCGTAGTACTCCTCTTCGTCTCCGTCGCCGTCCCGGGTCGAGCAGCCGGCGAAGGGCGCCCAGCCGCAGCCGCCTCCCCCGCCCCCCCGGGGCTGCGGCTCGGCCCGGGGCCGCCCCCCGCCCGTCAGCACCAGCAGCTTCAGCTCGTTCAAGAACATGCGGAGCCGAGACTTGAGCATCGTCCGGGCGCCGGGGGGCGGGGGGCGGCGTGCAAGGGGGACTCTCGGGTGGCTGGGGGAAGGGAGAGGACAAGGCCGGGAAGGGGGCGCGCGCTGGAGAGCCGAGCCCGGCCGGGGTCTTCGGGGCCTGCGAGAGCCGTTCACTGCTGCCACAGCCGGGGTTGCGGGGGTTGCGGGGCCGAGAGGGCTGGCGGCCCGGGGGCGGCGGGGCGGGCAGCCATGGCCAGGGCAGTGAGCGGGGAGGGGTGCTCAGGGTGTCGCGCCCCGCGGGTCCGGGTCCGGGGCGGGCCGGGCTCCCGGGGTTACGCGCCCCGGTCCTCCTGCGGCGGGGCCGCCCCCCATCGCCGTCCTCCTGGCCCCAGTCCCGCTCCGGCTCGCGGCTCCGGCTCGGCCCGTGCGCTCGGCGGTGGCAAATGGCGGCTCCTTCCGGCGGCGGCGGCGGCGGAGACCCCCCCGGAGCGGCGGGCGGGCGGGGCGGGAGCCGGGGAGCCGGTGAGGGATGGAGGGAGGGGCGGGGCGGGGAAGGGGAGAGGAGGAGAAGTGGCCGCGGCTGCGCATCCCCGCCCTGCCCCGCACGAGCAGGTGTCCCCAGAGGCGGGGGCGCGTGTGCGAGCCCGGGGGAGGGTGGAGGGAGGGGAGTGGCCAAAGAAAGGGGGTGTGCGCACGGGTAGAATAGGTGTGTGAATAGGGGTGTGTGTTGGGGGGCGTGAGCGGGTGAGGATGGAAGGTGAGTGGTCAAAGACGCAGGTGCACCAGGGAGGGAGAGGCTTGTGCAAAATGGGAGTGTGTAAAGAAAGCAAGCTATGCAACTGTCAGAGGTGAGTGAGCAAGAGATGGACTGAAGCAATAAACACTTTTACACAAAAGACTGAAAAGTGTGCACGGTGTGTGACTATGGAAAAGAGATGAGTGTGTAAGGGATCGAATTGGATTGTATGAGAAACAGAAGTGTGTAACTGTAATGTGTGAGGGAGGTGAGTGAGCAAGGGAGACTGGAGTGCTAAAGGGATGAGTGTCTTTCCTGGTATTCTCCTGACCCACCACCACTGCAACTGAAGTGAACAATACGTAACACACACACATGCTTAGCTCTTTGCTTTTATGGGGGTCTTGACCCTGAGAACCAGTTGTACCCCCTCATCACATTACTTCTGCCTTACACTTACATCCTCCCTCTCCTCTCCTTTTCAGTGCTTAGAGAAAAGGAATTCCAGGGGAGCTCACTAGGTCAAACACAATGGAAAAAACTAATTAGTAAAAGAGTAATTAATAGGAGAAGGGAGGGTATGTAATCAGGGACAGTCAAACTAAGGATCCTCAATAGAAAGTGATTAAGGAGAGTAATGCTCTTATGAAGCATTCAAATATTTTGGATGGTGGATGAATGAATCAGAAAAAGGGGCTGGAACCTAAGTCAACATAGAGGATGACTTCTATTTGAAAAACAGTGAGTGGAGGGTGAGGCTAAAATGGACCCTGCTGGTGTAGGATGGAAGTTTGACACACTCAGAGACACTTAGCCTTCCAGAAGGTTTACAAACCAACAAATGCTAGCAAAATAGCCAATGAAACAAACTCCTCACAAGCCCCTTAGCCAGTTAGGACCTTGAGATTTTTCTTACTAGTGTCCCAGTTGCCTTTGCCAGCAAGGGCCCAGAACTACAACCAGCAGAATGCCAAGAGGGGGAATCTATACTGACATGTCTTCCATTTTGCCCTGGAGCATGGTTTATATTAATCTCAAGCCTGAACTCTTACATCCTCAGGCAGATGGTTAAGGAGAACAGAAGTTAGGGCACAAGGAGAGCAAATAGAGTAATAGAATGGTTTCAGATTTTAGACAGTTTATCATTAATGAGACACTGATTCCTTCCTTCCCTTATTCCCATTCCCCCAAAGGGTTGGGAGATAAAGAAGTTGGAGCCAGTAAGACAAGGGAAGTCCGAGAAACTTGCCTGTTGTCTACCTAGATGTCTGTGAACAGAGGCTATTTGGGAAAAGTCTGTTCTGAGGAGGGGCAAGGGCTAAGAAAGCTGCAGAAAAGAACCTTAAAGGTCAAGTATTCCTGTTTCCGGCTCATCAATAACTTCTCTGCCAGAAGGTATCTGGTCTCTGCCTTAACACTCCCAGGAAGAGGTGAAAGTTGGGAAGACGGAATGGCATTACCTTGCCACTCTTCCTGTTGGATTACTGTATTAATCTGCCTTCCATCAGTCCTGTAATCCTAGTTTTGCCCTCATATGGGTGCTGTCTACTCCCTATTTTATATGACCACATATAAAATATGTGGCTATATCTTTACAGATAGCCTTATCACTAGTTTAAAGGACATAAACAAAACCCCCACATAAATACAGGAAGCAAGCACTCAGTAAAAATTTGTTGAATGAGTGAAACAAAGACACAAATGAGAATATGTTTTTCCGATAGCGGTGGAGCAGAAAGACGACAGCACCACCTCCCGTCCCCCGACCCACCTCCCCGCAAGGAGAGAGAGTGAGAGACGGGTAGTGAGACTGGAGATGCACTCAGGCTCGGCTTCCAGCCCAGTGTTGGGAATCCTGGGTGGCCCAGGTTGCCATGGCATCGCGTTGGACTCCACCCTCTCTCTTCTCCCGCCCCACCCCCGAGCCAGAGTTACGGCGGCCAGTCACGTGCCCTGCTGCGTAACCACACCTCTGCCTCTCCAAGCAATGTCAAGCGGTCACGTGTGATAGCAACAGATCACGTGGTTGCCATCGCCCCTCCGCCCCTTTCCCCTCCCCGCCCCCTTCCCGTTCAAAGCTGCTCCCGGCTGCCCCTCTGCGCCTGAGTAGTATGGTCACGTGCTCCGAACGTCCGGCGTTCGCCCCGCCCCCTCGATTTCCGCGCGCCTCTTTGGCAGCTGGTCACATGGTGAGGGTGGGGGTAAAGGGGGCCGCTCTAGCCTGCGGCCTGTGTCTATGGTCGGGCCCGTAGCGTCCAGCTGCCCCGGACCGAGCTCGAGTGTATGGCGCCGCAGGAACCGGCTCCGGGGCCCCGATAACGGGCCGCCCCCGCAGCTCCAGACACGGGGTGAGGTAAGTGTAGCCCTTTCCAGGAATGGGGACCATACTCGCCCTCCGCGGCTTCCTACGCGAGTTGGTTATGGAAGGGTCGCTCGAGGGCGGGAAGTGGGGCAGGGTGTGATATGTTCCTTTGTGGCCGTAGGAAGGTGCAATTTCAGGGACTGGGTGTAGGGTCTTCGATGTAGGGAGTGTGTCGTGTGGCATTTCCCTTGTGCGGGGTTCGATCGCCCCAAAGGAAAATGCATTTTTTTATTCTAGGAGCTCACGCGGCTGGAGGGGTTGGGGTTAGGGTCATTGTGTTACCTGGGAGTCGGCATCATGGAAGTTTGGGAAAGGGACGGGATGCTGTTGGTGTTGTCTTTGTGATGTCTTTTGTGGGAGTCACTTTGTTGCTGCAGGCTCATACCATCCGAACTGTGGAAGGAATTTCGGTGGTAGGAGTCTCTGTGATTGTAGGGTCTCCTCTGGTCTGAGAATGGCTACCCCTCGATATGAGCCAGTGGCTGAGATTGGTGTTGGTGCCTATGGGACGGTGTATAAGGCCCGTGATCCCCACAGTGGCCACTTTGTGGCCCTCAAGAGCGTAAGAGTCCCCAATGGAGGAGGTGCTGGAGGGGGCCTGCCCATCAGCACAGTCCGTGAGGTGGCTTTACTGCGGCGGCTGGAGGCTTTTGAGCATCCCAATGTTGTGCGGTGAGAAGATGGAGGGTTGGGAGTGGGTAGTAAAAGGGAAAAGACAACCTAACCTATAGGTGTGGAGTGGTGGTCAGGAGAGAAGTGGGGACCCTGAGGGAATAGAGGAGGCCATGTTGGGTCAAAGATGATTGCTCAGTGAGTTACCATTTGTTCCGGCCAGGCTGATGGACGTCTGTGCCACAGCCCGAACTGACCGGGAAACCAAAGTGACCCTGGTGTTTGAGCATGTGGACCAAGACCTAAGGACATATCTGGACAAGGCACCCCCGCCAGGCTTGCCAGTGGAGACCATCAAGGTAAGGTGGGCAGACACTGAGAGGTAGATTGGGACCTTTGTAGTAGCATCTGTTGTGATTTCAGGTATGGTGCCTAGTTCCCAGTTTCTCTGTACCACCCCCTTCCAAACCAGGATCTGATGCGCCAGTTTCTAAGAGGCCTAGATTTCCTTCATGCCAACTGCATCGTTCATCGGGATCTGAAGCCAGAGAACATTCTGGTGACAAGTGGTGGGACAGTCAAGCTGGCCGACTTTGGCCTGGCCAGAATCTACAGCTACCAGATGGCGCTTACACCTGTGGTCAGTAGAATGATGGTAGCCAAAATGGGTTCTGGCTGGGGGAGGAGAGTGATTGCCCATAGCAGTTGAGAAGGCATGTGTTTTTCACATCCTTGATTTTAGTGAAGCAGTTGTGCTTCAGGGTAATGCGTAGGACCCTCATCCACTCTTCTTATTCCCGTTAGGTGGTTACACTCTGGTACCGTGCTCCAGAAGTTCTTTTGCAGTCTACATATGCAACACCTGTGGACATGTGGAGTGTTGGCTGTATCTTTGCAGAGATGTTTCGTCGAAAGTATGGGGCCCAAGTATCCTGAACATCTTGAAATTCCCAAATCTCATATTCATAAACCACATCCAACCCTGCCCACTCTTCCACTTGAATTCTACTGGCCACCTTGTCCATAACCAGCAGCTCTGAAATGTCGTGGAATTAGGAATTTCGTAACCCTTTATTCTCCTTACCCTGTGTTTTGAGCCACTAAGCAGTAGTCATTCTACTACCATATCTTTGAAAGTGACTGCTACCTAAATGAATGTCTCTTTTCACCTTAGGCCTCTCTTCTGTGGAAACTCTGAAGCTGACCAGTTAGGCAAAATCTTTGAGTAAGTGACCTGCAGAGGGGAAGAGTTTTCCATTCTGAGTCCTTCTGTTTCTGCTGAGCCCTGAAGGGCAACTGGCTCTGCCTCTGGAGATGGGGGCTGGAGAAGGGCCCTCCTGACCAGAATTCTCCTGTTCCCCATAGCCTGATCGGACTGCCCCCAGAGGATGACTGGCCCCGAGATGTGTCTCTACCCCGAGGAGCCTTTTCCCCCAGAGGGCCCCGCCCCGTGCAGTCGGTGGTACCTGAGATGGAAGAGTCTGGAGCACAGCTGCTGCTGGTACTGGGCTTGGGCTTGGGCATGGGGTGAGACTGGGGTGGAAAATGGAGCAGGGTAAAAGGGACCCAAATACATTGTGGTTACTGAGACTTGTTGGTGGATGGGCTAGTTTTTATTGCTGCTTTGAATGGCTGTCCACAAAGAGGGATATAGAAAATAGCCCATCCCAGGTATTGTTGGGGGTGAGCAGAAGTCTTTTTTCATGGTTTTCTGACCTTTGCCTCCCTTCTCAGGAGATGCTGACTTTTAACCCACACAAGAGAATCTCTGCCTTCCGAGCCCTGCAGCACTCTTATCTACATAAGGCAGAAGGTAACCCAGAGTGAGCCATGGAATGGTTGCAACAGAACCAAGAGAAGAGAAGCCAACATTTCCCTTCCTTTGAACATTTGAGTGGAGAGCCCCCCACTAAGAAGGTGACCTCTGCCTTCATCTCTGAGGCTATGGAGATGACTCCAACTTTTTATAGAGAATATTTTGCCGCCTTAATGACATTCCCCTCCCACCCCTCCTTTTGAGGCTTATCCTTCTCTTGCCCCCTCTGTGTCCTTACACCAAGGGGTATGTCCCTTGTTCTTCCCCTTCCCTATACATTGATATTGGGATCCTTTTTTATACAGGAAAAACAACAAAACAAAGAAATCTGGTCTTTTTTTTTTTAATGTTTCTTTCTCTGGTTGGCTTTGCCGTTTGGGGATTTGAAAAAAACCATTTGGAAGATGGAACTTCCCTGCGCATTCTCCTTAGGTCACAGGGCCTACATAGTCAGTGGAGCCCCTCAACTAACTAAAGAGAAGAAAAGGCACTTAACGTTGCTTCTTTGATTATGGACTTTAAATGGTTTTTATTTTTATATTCACTGAACTTCCCCAAACCGAGTCCTGCTTATTACAAGAGTTCTTGGTTTTCTCTCTGGATCTGTCCCTGATTTACTCTTGGAGCAAAGATGTGTTGAGATGGTCTAGTATGTGGAAGGGAGAAGAGGGGAAACAGCCAGGAATGAGTCCAACCCCCATTCCCATTTCATGCACTGCCAGGAGCTTCCCATATCCACTTAGGGAAAGAGGAAGGAAGGTTTTTCTTTATTCCTTATAATCTTGCTCCCAACAAAACATGTCAAGGCATAAAGCCTAGCTATTCAGTCATCTTTAGGGAGCATGGCAAAGGGCCTTTCCTTTTTCTCAAACAAAAAGGGCTATAGACCCCAGTTTTTCCCTAAGGGAGGAAGAAAAAGCTTAGGGAGAGCAGACAGCAGGAGAGAAGTCAGAAGGATCCAAAGTCTCATAGAAAGGCACTGGGGTTGGCTCGAGGATCCTTCTGATTCCGAAATCTCATTGCTAGCCAAACACCAAGGATCTGTAGAAGCAAAGGGAAAGAGATAAGCACCAATTCTGAATCTCTGGGGCTAAGACTTAGAGATGTAGAGAAAGGACATAAGGGGACTAGAGAATGTTACCTCTGTAAAGCTAAAGAAGAGTCCAACACCCCCCAGGATTTTCAGGGCTTCATCTGAATGCTTAAGTAACTTTTCTCCACACATCTGGCATGTGGGGCTCCGGCTCTTGCAGATCTGAGGATAAAACACACGTATGTGTGTTTGGAAGATGCAGAATTGCTACAGTGCTCTATCCTAATATCTATGGTGAATGACCCTAGAAATTATCTTCCAGTTCCTGATCAGTACCCTACAGACTGGAGTCTCACTTGGCTAATTCTCTAGTCTCTGTCCACCCCACCACTCCCAACAGCACACACCCCCAATAAAAGTGAGCTACTAGAGAGAGGCAATCACATTCAAACTCAAATCTGCCAATTTGGGCATTGGCCTTACACCCCGTGTCCGTCCATTCCCTCCCCGGCACCCTGCACCCTTTCCCACACCAACTCACTGCAGTGCAGAAAGCATAATCTTGTTGGTCCAGGGTTGTGAGGTTGAACAAGCCACAGCAATCAAAACTTCTTTCCAGTTCATCCCGGGTCTTGTTGCTCATGACCCACCAGGAAGCATTGATGACATCTGTCTGGAGGGTATAGGCAGAAGGAAATTATTTGCTGCTAACCTTAAGAATCCCCTACATCCTGATCCCAGTTCAACTGCCTCCATTTCCCTGTTCGAGTGAAGGGAGTTAACATTCTTCAGAAGCAAAGGTGAAGACACAATGATAACTACACTTCCTCTGGATCATCCTCATGGACAATTAGCCAGACATCCCAGAGGAAGCAAATGGCTCAAGATTCTGAAAGTAGTGGACCTAAGGATGACCTTTGGGGCCAGACTGAGAGTAAGGAGTTAGTTAGAGGGTAGAGGGGGAAAAAAATCAAGTACTTGAAAGGGTACCCTCTTACCTGTTTGCTTAGGTTAATAGCCAGACATGAGCAAGAGATTCCAAACTGGAAGACGAAGACCAAACCAAGGATGATCATGTACTGAGAGGAAGAGTTACGGGAAAAAAAAAAAAAAGTCCTAGATTCTTTTATGTTCCACCTAAAATAACTATCTGATCTAGTCACAGAACTTATAAAATTATGTCAGTTAAAAACAATAAAATCATCAGCTTCTGTTTCATAGGGTATGGTATAAGGGAGGGCAAGGAGACATATCCCCAAGATCCCTGAGGTCTCCTGCCCTTGTCACTAACTTCCTAGCTGACTCGGCCCTCCCAAGAGCCCCAGTGCCCCCATCACTTCAGGTCAGGATACAAAGAACAGCAGTACTTGGTGGTGGTTGACAGAACCCACCAGTCCAGCCACCGCGATGAGAAGAAGGAAGACTCCCACAGCAATGACTCCTCCGATGATGTGGATGCTGGACACCAGACCCAGGCCCTTAGCCCATGCAGCCACTCCAATGAGCAACAAGCCTACCAGCTATGGGAAACAGAGCAGGATACATCTCAGAATTCTAGTGTGCACCACAGCCAAAGGCCATGGCGGGGGGAGGGGGGCGGGGCCCGGGGGTTGGACAAAAAAGGAGAACTGAGTTTTGTGTGAATGAGGGAGAGGAGGTGCTACCATCAGGACCAGGAGCATCCCTGGGCGTTCCTCCCATCAGAGGTCAGAATGGCTGGGATAGGGGTGGGAGGTGGCAGGGATAGTAGAGTCTATGAATATAAAAGGGAACATTTAGCTTCATCCATCACTTCTATTTGGGAGACCTTAAGTTCACAAGAGGGAGGGCTGGGCCTTTATGCCCACAGCCTTCAGTTCATTACCCCCACCCCCAGACAAACCCTCTGATCACCGGAAGTCTCCCCTCATCCCACGGAAGTCCCCAGGAATTCCCTCTTCGCCGGAAGTTCCCGGGAATCTTCCCGGAATCCCCAGTACACCCCTCTCCCCATCGGAAGTACCCTAGAGATTCTCCCTGCTCGCTTTTCCGATCTGAAGCTTCCCCCACCTCCAAAACCTCACCATGTAGACTACGTTGAGCGCGCACAGCGCATTCTTGGAGCAGGCAAAGCCTCCGCAAACCATCTCCCCAGCTTTGGGGACCCAAGTGGTCCCAAGGACTTGGGGGGAGGGTCGTGGGTACCGTCTTCTTGGACCCCGACAGCTTCTGTCTCTTTAAATCGAGTCCAGCCAAACCCAATCCTCTGCGCCTGCACCGTCCCACCCCTACCTTTGGATTGGCGAAACTCGGGGCTAATCCAGGACGTCGATGGCCTGAATGCCAATCAATCTGCATTGCGTCACTGAACCGCCTGCCGGCCCCTCCTTTAGGTTCTTTATTGGATGAAACTTAAAACTGGGGGCAGGGCTTCCAGAGATTCTCATAGTGACCAGAGCTTAAACTTCAAAACCCCGGATTGAAAACAGAGCTTTCTGTGGTGGCAGCTGGAAGAGGTCTTATCCGAGGGACGAGGCTCTAGAGAAACTCCGGTGAAGAGAGAGAGAAGGTGGCGCTTCGAGGGCCGGGTGAAAGGGCTCCTCTCCTCAAGGGAGCGCCCTCCCGCCCCTTTCCCCTTCTCCTGCAGTGACCTCATGATGACGCCCTCGTTCGCTGGTATTGCGTCACACTCTGGAACACCCAGAGAAGCAAAATACTGAGCTCTTTACCCCGGCTACAGAGGCCCCGGGTTGGGCACAGCGACACCTAGCAAATACATGTTTGCAGGTGCGTCCACTGGTACACATAGTCTGTTCCATATCCCCTCCTAACGGGGTGTGAACATGCTAGAAATTCAATATGAAAAACAGCAGCCTCGGGCCGGAGCATTCCTGTATGTGACAAAGCCACAGGTACAGACATGAGTGTACTGGAGTCTTCAGAGTACATGCCTGATCCTGGGCGCGTAAAAAAAACAAAAAAGACAAAGGGAGGGGTCTGGAATATGCATAAATGTGAGGGGAAGGAGGAGTCTTCACATTTTCACTAGGCGCGGCCTTAGTGGTTGATCAATATTTGTTTATTATTAAATAAGTGCTTTGACACACGGCCTTCTTTTTTTTTTTTTTTTCCGGTACGCGGACCTCTCACTGTTGTGGCCTCTCCCGTTGCGGAGCACAGGCTCCGGACGCGCAGGCTCAACGGCCATGGCTCATGGGCCCAGCCGCTCCGCGGGCATGTGGGATCCTCCCGGACCGGGGCACGAACCCGTGTCCCCTGCATCGGCAGGCGGACTCTCAACCACAGCGCCACCAGGGAAGCCTGACACACGGCCTTCTTCGTGAGGATGGGAAAGGTCATAGTTCCTCTTTCCCCCAAGAGAAAGAGGCAGTCATAGTAGGAACACAAATGAAAAACCTCCCTTCAAACCCACAGAATGATTTACATTTGTGCGTACTTAGATTCTATGACTGCGTAAGTGGCATCATCTTACCGCTAGAGTCAGACTGCATGGGTTCCAACTTTGCCACTTACTAGCTGTGTAACCTTGGCCAGTTACTTAAGCTTTGGCCTGTGCCTGTTTCCTTATCTGTAAAATGGGGATAAATAACACTACACCTACCTCTTGGGCTGTTGTGAAAATTGAATGAGTTAATATATGTATATAGAATGCTTAGAACAGTACCTGGCACATAGTAAACACTCATTGTTAGTTATTATTGTTCAGGCTATTTTACAGTTTCCCGTGGGTAATCCTAACCCTAATTCTCTTCTCCAACTACACATTAATATATTAAAATCCCCTATCCTTCACAAATTAGTATCAGATAAGCAGGAGAAGAGGTATTTGGCAGGGCCAGAAAGGTTTGAGTCCTGAAACAAAATGATTACATCACACTATCCACTATTTGCCCCCTCACCCACCCCTGCATCTTCATTCTGTCCTTCAATTCCTCATCCACCCTCTTCTCTTTCAGGTCCTAAATCAAGGGCAAGACAGTGGTATTAGGGATAAGGGGTACTGGTTGGCAAGCATCTTAGTTGGGTGGTGTAGTGAAAAGGGTATCAGAACTATAATCAGAAGACCTAGATCGGTATCCTTGTGTCACCTCTTACTGGCCTCTCTGAGCTTCAGTTTCCTTTTCTGCAGAATAGGGATTAAAATCCTACCTTTTGGGCCTGTCGTGAAGTCTATACGTGTGAAAGTGTGTTGTAAACTATTAAGTGTTATAGATGAGTTAATTATTACGAAACTAATTGAACATGGAGCCTGGTGGTTTTGTCTGGTTACAGGTTACTGTCCTCCATACTGTCCTTCCTGTACCTACTTGGCCCTTTAAAGCAGGAGGTGGTTGCAGTGGGGAAGCCGACTAAGGAGGGGTTACACTGCAAGATGTAAGTATGTGAACTCTTCGGATGTGCGGAGTAGGTGGGGAGTACAACTGTAAGCTGGAATGCAGGGCATTAAAGGTGCCAGACCGGGTGTGTATGGATTCCTGTGAGAGTTTGAGACTGAACACAAACCTGTAGGTCATCAAGAGTTTGGGATTGCACCTGGGACCTGGTGTGCCACATTCTCCCAGCACCAACACCCATCTTAATTAGCCACCTCCCACAGGAGGCCCTGAGATGCTTGTTAAGGTCTCTCCATCCACCTGGCTGGGGAATCGTAGCAGGGACTGGCTGGCAGAGCTGATAGGCCAACGCTAGAGGGGGTGGGTGGTGTAGGAGGTAGTGCGACCCAGGCTGTGGGTTTGAAACTCACCAGTCAGGAAGTGAAGTCGACAGACGGAAGGGCAGGCAGGGGAGGGGAGTTCTGGGGCACAGCAGAAGGGGCCTTCTGGGGTTTGGGGGCTGCGGGGCCATGGGCTTCAGGGCCAGAGGTTGCTGTTAGCCCATCAAGACAGATCTGGGCAACATGAATGCCCAGAGGCAGTTGGCTGTAGCTGCAGTGAGAGCAGAAGTCAGACGACATGAGGTGACCAGGCAGGCTCTAAGCCGCCTCAGGAAGCTGGCAGAGAGGGTGAGCGACCCTGAACTTCGGGACAGCATTCAGGCCTCAGTGGACCGCGTACGAGGTAAGAGAAGGATTAGCTCCCAACTTGGATGTACTGGGGACCAGCAGGGGCATATAAGGGCTTGCTGGATCATACAGCACTTCCCAATCAGCCACTTTCTAGTCCCCAAGATGGAGCTGGGACTCGGCGGGGAAGGATACATTTGGAAAGAATGGAAAAAGACATGGGAGGTATCATTCTTCTTCTTTCCCCAACTCTGATCCTCCTCCCAGGGGATCAAAATACAGGTCACTGCTGAGCTGACCTTGGCAATGGAGAAGTGGGTGAGCATGAGGAAGACAGGCCGTGACAGACCCATGGTAGACTTGGACCCTGCCTGGGGAGTCCGGGGCAGGAAGCAGTTTGGGGCAGGAGGTTCTGGGACTGGATAATGTGGTCATTCCCAGGACCCATGAAGGATCAGTGACCTCTTGTTCTCCAGCTGTAGAGAGAACACACACACACACACACACACACACACACACACACACACACACACACACACACACACACACACACACCCCACAACAGATTGAAATACACCACGCAGAGTATCTCAGGCTCCCAGACACACACTAACGCTCACACAACATGCTCTGCACAGCCAAAGTGCAAAGAAGTTCCCAGGACTCTCCTCGGTCCCCTCTCCTCCCCGTGCTCCCGTTCCTGTCTGCCCCCCACACACACCTTCCGCCCTACGTCCTTAGTGCCATTAGAGCAAGTGATGACAACACAGGGAGGAAGTGCTGCCATGGCAACACCATCCGCCACATCCTCCTGTCCACCCCAGCCTTCAATCCTGTGGTGGGGCCCTGGCAGAAACAGCTTCTCTCTATCCACAAGGCCCCACCACTAAGGAACTGGTGGAACTGGAGGTCACCTCTGGTCCGGTGTCATCTAATTTGCCCCGAAGCTGCAAAGAGCCAATAAAAGCCGGCTACTTTGCTCATGAAAGGTGTCTGGGAGAAGCACATCCCCCATCATATCCTGGTCTCTTCCAGCCTCTCCATTCTTAGCTGCTTACCTGGGGGTTGGGGGTGGGTGGATGGGCAAGATACTGTTCTTTCCATCAAGGATACCTCCTGCCAGACCCCTCTGATAGTAGAGGCCGTCAGAGCATAACCTGGGGAAGAACCAGTTTGGTTCAGGCTCCTAAAGGAACAGTCTGATTCCCTTCCCATTGCCTTTCTTCCAGTAGTGCCCCTCTCACCTCCTGTCCCCCACCATTTGCCAAGAACTACAGCTGATACCTTCCCTACAGCTGTTGGAAAGGCAGACCTTGGGGGGAGTGGCCCCATGGGGCCTCCTAGGGAGGAACTCCAAGCCCCACCCCAGTAGAAGAAAAGGGTGGGGGAGGAAAGCGGTTTAGCCAGGTAGAGGAACTCAGTTTAGCTCTGGAGAGGAGGGAGTGAGGAGGGGTGGAGTCTGAACTCTCTGAGAAGACCACTCTTCATAAGTGATTTTTGTTCCCCTCTAAGAGTCAGTATTCTGTTCCCATTGAACTTAAAGGAAAACTGAGGCCACCAAAGGAAGGAAGGAGAATTAAGCCAGAATCAGCAAATCTTCACCTACTCTTTCAGAAAAGGCTGCTGAAGGGTCTTCTGTTCTGGGGATGGTGTCATCCTGACGCTGCGGTGGGAGGGGGGCTCTGGGGGGGGGCGGTGCTGACCTCGGGACAGGTCCGCGGAGGGATAGGGTACAGGTCTCAGGGAGAACAAAGGGCACCCAGCATCCTGGTACTGCCCCCCCCCTTACCCCCTACCAGGCCGAGCATGCCGCTGGCTTCAGCCTCCGAGAGCCGCCCACGGCAGCACTTATTATAGTCTCCGCTGCGTCAGGAGGGTGGGACGCCAAATTAGGGGAACGCTGAGACTCCCCAAGTCCCAGGGAGGGGTCTCCAAGGCTGAGAGGAGGCCTCCCTCGACGCCCGCCCCACAACTGCCGGTCTCAGCCTCTGTCCCCCATCGGCCTACCCCCTTCGACCTTCTCCCTGGGCTGGAGGACAGTAAGCCTTCAACTCCAAGGTCCCTAAAGGGGTGGAGGACACAGAGCAGACGTTTTCCATTCTTTCTGTCTGTCTCCTCTTTAACCTTCTAAAAAAGCCCCACCCCGAAAACCTCAGGAGATTGAATGGAAACCCAGAAGAGGCCTGTACCCTCTGCCTCAACTGAGGGCGGTCTTTATATTCGGGGCGCTAGGTACCCCACACGTGGGTAACCAGGTGTGAGGGTGGTGCCTCCATTAACCCCAAATCCCCTGGCAGGTGCCCCCGCCCACCATACACACCGATCCTCCTCTCTGCTTATCCCCGCTGTTTCTGAGGCACTCTTGGAGCTACGGTTGCTATGGAGACCGGATGAATTTTGGTATGGGGGGTGGTGGCAGTCTGTAGACGTATTCCTTCTCCTTCCACCCCGAGCTGGAGTCTTTTGACTCACTTTTCGGCCTGTGTTCCTCGACTCCGCAGATCTTTCCCCTCCTGAGGCACCCCCTCCTTCCACCCACCCTGCTAAGTTCCATGTTTGTCCCCATCCCCAGGGAACCCTTTCCAAGTTCACTTTGGGACAGTTAGGCTCAAGTACGGCCCAGTCAATGCACCGCGTATGGAGGGTGGGGGTGGGCGAGGGGGCTGGGTCATGGGGAAAGGGACTCGTGCAAGTACCTGGGGGAAACAAGGGGTCCTGGGAAAGGGATTTCAGGGCTCCCCACTTTCCCACATCAGCTTCCCCAGAGTTGGCAGTGAACCCGCATTTGCTCCGTTTTCTGCGAGGATCGTCTACCCATACACCGATCTTTACTCTCGAGCCTAAATGTCATACCCAACAGTAGCGCTCCCTGACCGGGGTGTGCTAGGGGAGGGTGCTGGAGTGTTGGAGTAGGTGAGTCCAAGTTCCAGGAAATCCAGCCCAGGATTTGGGAGGGAAATCCAGTCCTGGATTTTGCACCGCCTTCGCAGACAGCCGTGCTGGGGGAG
This sequence comes from Physeter macrocephalus, assembly GCF_002837175.3. Taxonomy (NCBI): domain Eukaryota; kingdom Metazoa; phylum Chordata; class Mammalia; order Artiodactyla; family Physeteridae; genus Physeter; species Physeter macrocephalus. Next base: position 135,461 of record NW_021145313.1, read on the forward strand.
AGAAGGTGCGGGGGGAGATAGAGTGGGGAGGGGGGGCCGGGGGCCGCCTCCTCCTCACTGTGAGGGGAGCGCCCGGACACAGCGAGCATCCGGACCAAGCCGAGCCCCGGCGAGCCCCCCAGACCCTGCGCCCGGATCTCACGCCCCTCCTGTCCTAGACCTCAGACCCGTGGGTGCCCACCCCCTCCGGCTTCCCTCCTTCCTCCCCCGCCGGCGCCTGTATCTCCATCCCCAGCATCCTCCCCGCGCCCCTGCGAATCCCCCGCACGACCAGCCCCATTAGCTTCCCACCCTCCTTAAGACCCCCTCTCCGACCCCCCATCCACGGCCCCTTGCCCCTTGAGTCCCCATCCCCCCCGCCTCCCCCGCACCGGTTCTTCTCCCTAGCCTCGGGTTCCTCTTTTCTGCCCCCTTTTCCTCCCTCTCCCCTCTTTGCCCCTCTCCCCGCCCTCCCCCGCCCATCTCAGCGCCGCCACCCAGGCCGGGGTGCGGGGTCCGGCGCGCCTCCCTGGAGCAGCACCAAGGTCCCGGGGCTCCAAAGGGGTGGGGGGGCCGGGCGGGGAGCATGGGGAGGGGGCGCCCCGTGTGATGGGAGGGGGGCGCAAGCGGAGGCGGCGGCGGCGGCGGCGACAGCGGAGCCGGGCCGGGGGCTCAGCGGGGTCCGGGGGCTGGGGGCAGCGAGCAGGGCGGCCCCATGGCCGGGCCCCCCTGAGGCAGTCCGGGGGAGTCCCCTCCCCTCCCCAGCTCGGGGGTCTCGGGGCCCCATGAGCCGGGGCGCGGGCGCGCTTCAGCGCCGGACAACGACCTACCTCATCTCGCTGACCCTGGTCAAGCTCGAGTCGGTGCCTCCGCCGCCGCCTTCTCCGTCTGCGGCCGCAGCTGGTGCCCCGGGGACCAGAGGTACCGAGACCGGGGATCCTGGTAGCCCCCGAGGCGCGGAGGAGCCGGGCAAGAAGCGGCACGAGCGTCTCTTCCACCGGCAGGATGCGCTGTGGGTCAGCACGAGCAGCGCGGGCGCCGGGGGCGCCGAGCCCCCCGCCCTGTCCCCGGCTCCGGCCAGTCCGGCCCGCCCCGTCTCCCCGGCTCCCGGCCGCCGCCTCTCCCTCTGGGCCGCCCCTCCCGGGCCCCCACTCTCCGGGGGGGTGAGTCCCGACTCCAAGCCAGGGGGCGCCCCCACCTCCTCCCGGCGCCCCCTGCTCAGCAGCCCGAGCTGGGGGGGTCCGGAACCCGAAGGCCGGGCGGGCGTCGTCGTCCCCGGTTCTTCCTCCCCGCACCCCGGCACCGGCAGCCGGAGGCTCAAGGTGGCGCCTCCTCCGCCGGCTCCCAAGCCTTGCAAGACCGTGACCACCAGTGGCGCCAAAGCCGGCGGGGGCAAGGGCGCCGGTAGCCGCCTGTCATGGCCCGAGAGCGAGGGCAAGCCCAGGGTCAAGGGGTCAAAGAGCAGCACCGGGACTGGAGCTTCTGCCGCTGCTGCTGCCGTCGCCGCCGCCGCCGCCGCCGCCGCCGGGGGAGGGGAAGCGGCAGCCACGACCGCCGGTGGGGTCGGGGCTGGGCCCGGAGCCCGAGGGAAGTTGTCCCCTCGGAAAGGCAAGAGTAAGACCTTGGACAACAGTGACTTGCACCCGGGACCGCCTGCTGGCTCTCCTCCTCCGCTAACCGTCCCAGCAACCCTGGCTCCAGCCGCTGCTGTCACCGCCGCCTCCGCGCTGCCCACTGGGCCTGCACCTCCAATCACTCTGGAGCCTCCAGCTCCGGGGCTGAAACGGGGCCGGGAGGGGGGCCGAGCATCCACTCGAGATCGCAAGATGCTCAAGTTTATCAGCGGCATCTTTACCAAGAGCACAGGGGGGCCTCCTGGCTCCGGACCTCCTCCCGGACCCCCGGTCCTGTCTTCTGGCAGCGGGTCTAGGGAGCTGCTGGGTGCAGAGCTCCGCGCTTCCCCTAGTGAGTAGGACCAGGGCCTGAGAACAGCGAGGGGAGGGCACCCGAAATGCTCAGCTTGGGGTTGGGGGAGCGGGTGTGCAGGACTGACTTAGAGAAGCTTCTCTCTTGGGTGGGTGGATGAACCAGGCTCAATTCTCTGCCAAGGACTGGGGCAAAGGATAAGAGGTCCTGGAGCCGGGTGAGCAGGCATTGCGGGACATGAGAGAAGACTTGATTTCAGAGGGACTCAGAAAGCCTCAGCGCTTTCTGGGAAAATAATGCCCTTGGTCAGCGTGGCTGTAGGAAATTGCTCCCAAAGAAGCCCCAGACCCCACTTCCAGCCTCAGCTGGACTCTGGGAGATGGAAACTGGGCTGTGCCTTGCCCAGAGGAACACTGAAGGTGAAAGGGATGAGGAAGCCTCAGTTTCTCCTGAGCACTTGGGGTAGGTGGCATGAGCGTGACCTTGCAGGCAGCTCCTCACCAGGGACAGGTCTTTTCCTGGGCTGAGAGCAGGCTAGTGAGGCAGCAGGGAGGCAGTGGGTTTCTCTCCAGGCAGTGAAGGCCGATTGGGCAGTACGGGAGTACGTGGGGTCTGGAACGTGCTGAATACTTGAATGTGAAGGGAGAGGGGCTGATAGGAAGCCTCACTTCCCCCACCGCCCACCCCGGCCCCCTAGCAGCATTGAAACCCGCAGGGGACCGACCAGGAGTGACTCAGGGGGGTGGAACTGCCGCAAAGGCAATTCTTACCCCTGGAGACTTAGGAGAGGGTACGGAGAAAGTAGTGTCTTTTTGCGGGGAGCGGGGTGTGTGTGTCTTTATTTATTTATTTTCCGGAAGAGAGAGGCGAGGGCGTCTTGGTTCAGCTCACACCCCCGGGAGAGGAGGCGGGTCCGAGAGCGCGGGCGGCCCCCGGGGTTTGGCTCTGGTGCGGGTGGGAGCAGATGGCTCCGGATCCCAGAGTTCCCGCCGCAGCTGCGGCGCCCCGGGAACGTCCGGCTAGTGTCAGGCGCGGGGGCTGGACCCGGCGGGCGGAAGGAGCATCCTTCCCTCCCCCTGTGCCCCCATCCCTCCCCAGGCCTGTGGCTTCTCTCGGCCAGGGAGTGGAGCCCTTCCCCACCGTTCTCTTGGAGGGTGCTCGCGGGAAGGGTATGGGAGAGGGAGGTATAGAAAAAATCCAAGCTCCATTCCTTGGGCTGTGGGGAGGGGTCAGGGCCACCGTGCCGTTGACCTTGAAAAGGGGGAAGGATATCCTCACCTCAGTTTCTGTCCTGTGAAACGGAGATTGAGGAAGACCCACTCCCTTCTATGTCCCAGCCCCTCTTCCTGAGATCTGCCCTGAGAATCCGTCAGGCCGGTGGGGAGGACACCTTTTCTCCTTCCAGAGGGAAGAACCCACCACTGTCAGAGCCTTGGTCCCTCGGTCTGGAGCAGGGACCTACGTCTGGGGATGTGCTTTAAGGGAGATGCCAACTGAAGTATTTTTGTCTCGCTGGCTCCGTTGCTAAGCAACCACTGAGCGGCGGCAACAGCTGTGGGGAGAGCGGCTAGGATGGGAGGACTGGGGACCACTCGCCTTTCCACACAGCTCTCCAGCCCAGGCTGGGCAGCTGCAGGAGGAGGAGGGCTAGCTGAGGGTTGGGAGCCCTCCTTGGCCTGGAGCATCCCCTCTTACAACTCCTTTTCCGTTACAGAGGCTGTGGTCAATAGCCAGGAATGGACTTTGAGCCGCTCCATTCCTGAACTGCGCCTGGTAGGTCACCCAGTCCCCTTGTCTGTATGAAGATTGACCCCCCACCCCACCCCACCCCCCACTCCACTGAACTCTCAACTCTCTCTCCTTCACCTCTTCCCTTCCCTCTCTGTGAGAATAGGGAATCGTTTTCCAGTTCTCCTGAGATTCTACCTTCATGGCACCTTCCTGGGACTGGGTACATCCACACAACCTTTTCTTCTATAGTCTCCCTTCTTCCTGCTCGTCCATGGTCCTCTTCCAGGCTTCTCGTTTCTGACATCTCCCCTCTAGCCCTTCATGTTCTGTTGCCTAGAATTGGGTAAAATTTTCCAACTAGTGCCTAGAGCTGTGACATGCCCCCCACCAGACATGCATCTAGTATGTTTCCTAAACAACACAACACCAAAAAAAAAAAAAAAGGGTACTGAGTTGTTGATATCTTCAGCTTGTGGTACACTTCCAGCTGGAGGTCATGTCTTACACACGCACGGCCTGATCCTCCCAAATGCTCCCTCCTGACTGACTGTCAGCCAGGCCCTGTAGGACCCTGCTTGGATGACTTAACACTGCCAGTCCCTTTGAGTTCTCTGGAGTGTCCAGACTCAATTATCCTCCTTCCTCCTAATTCCTGCAATCTCTGTTCTACAACCTTGTCCTCAGGGGGTGCTGGGTGATGCCAGGAGTGGGAAGTCATCGCTCATCCACCGATTCCTGACCGGTTCATACCAGGTGCTGGAGAAGACAGAGAGTGAGTTCTCGGGAGCCACAGTAAGCTAAGGATTGGGGTCAGGGATCCAGGCAGTGTGATCGATGACTATGCAGCTCTGGAGACCAGAGGGAAGAATGAGGCCAGAATAGCTGAAGTACAAGGAGAATGGGGAGGTTTGGTGCCTGTGACCTCTGACCTCCTACCACATCCAACTCTTCTGGACAGGTGAGCAGCACAAGAAAGAAATGTTGGTGGATGGACAGACTCATCTGGTGTTGATCCGCGAGGAAGCTGGGGCACCTGACACCAAGGTGAGGGATGAGATGATGGGGTAGGCGGGTGGGCTGGGGTCAGCACTAGCCAAAGGAGAGGGCTCCGGTTTCCCAGGTCTCCTTGGGAATAGCATCCAGAGGAGTGGACCTGTCTGACCATCCATTTGCTCCCTCACGCTCCGCAAGTTCTCAGGCTGGGCAGATGCTGTGATCTTCGTCTTCAGCCTGGAGGATGAGAACAGTTTCCAGGCCGTGAGCCGTCTTCATGGGCAGCTGAGCTCCCTTCGGGGGGAGGGACGAGGAGGCCTGGCCCTGGCATTGGTGGGGACACAAGGTAAGGAGGGGCTGGGGAAGTGCTGCTTTCAGGGGAGTTCCTACTGGGTATCACCCAACATAGGTGAGAGCTTGGTAGTGTGTGGACACGGCTACTTGGACTTCAGTAACCCTCTGGAAGGAGCCTGGTCTCCAAATAAGAGAGTCATTAAACCAAACATAAACTTACGAAGGTCTGAGAGAGAAAAGAGGACTCTCCAGGATGGAAGGGACAGCTACAGTGGCAGTCCTCCTTCCTCTGAGATGTCACCTACCTTGTGTTTCTCACGCTGCCATTTCCTGAGGCCACCACCATGGTAAATACAGAAAATCTCAGGCCCTAGTGTGGCTAGAAAGCCTTCTGCATCTTCCCCTTGCTACAGCTGGGTCAGGCTGACACTTTTCAAAGGAACTTATCTAAAAACAAAGAGAAGACACAAATGAAATGATGGAGAAAACACAGAGAGGGCCACCAGGCCATCTTTTCCAGCAGAGCCAGGAAAAGCTTCTCCAGTACCCACCTGTATGAAGCCGGCAGGACTTTCTGTCTGGATGCCTATCTTGCAGGTGGCTGCTGCCACCTGTCGCTTGCCTCCTGCTTTCTTGCTGCAGATGAACAGTCCACCTGTTATCCGTGGACATTCAACCTCTTCCTAGTTCATATGCCAGGTGTCCTCCCACTCAGCTCAGGGTTCATTGAATTTGCAAGGCTGGGTGACTGTCACTCACGAGTCTGAGCCATTTCAGACCTTACCAGGACGTTCCATTCACCTCTGGAGTATTCTTTATTCTTTGAAGACACTCACACAGAGCTAAGCCACCCTACTCATGCTGCAGCTGGGCATGTGAGCTGGGCTCAGCATTCACAAAAGGCTTATATGCTCCCATTGCGCTGGGTCATAGGAGGGATAGTCTCTCATACCCTGTCCTAGTGGTCCCAGTCTAGGACTAGAGCCCGAGAGAAAGGAAAGCAGCAAAGTGGGGATGGAGCCCCCTCATCCAGTCCTCCCCCTTCCTTGTCCCCTTAGACCGGATCAGTGCTTCCTCCCCTCGGGTTGTGGGCGATGCTCGTGCCAGGGCTCTGTGTGCCGACATGAAGCGCTGCAGCTACTATGAGACTTGTGCAACCTATGGGCTCAATGTGGACCGGGTCTTCCAAGAGGGTGAGTGTGGAGATCCCCACATATGTGGGGATCAGGGAGCTGGGGACTAGGATATTCTTAGAGGTCACACATCCAGGCCTCTCTCTGTGAGTGACAGGAAATTACCCTGCGTAGGAGGGAGGAGGGACCAGGGAGGTCAGAGAAGGTTTGCTTCATAGCCACAGGTCCTTCTGGGCAGGAGGAGCTGGCGAGGCTACAGGTGGCATGAAGGCCACGGTGACGAGGAAGTTGGGGCCTATGTTATCTCCTGGGGAGTTCTCAAAGCTGGGCAACGAAGGGTGGTCTTGGGTATCTGCCCTGCTCATTTCCTCCTTCTCCTCCCCCTCCCCTCAGTGGCCCAGAAGGTGGTGACCTTGCGCAAACAGCAGCAGCTTCTGGCCGCCTGCAAGTCCCTGCCCAGCTCCCCAAGCCACTCAGCTGCTTCCACTCCTGTAGCTGGCCAGGTGAGTTGGGGTTTCAGGGTCCACAGAGGGGCTGGTAGGAATCAGAGGAAGGGCTGGTGATCCAAGGACAGGTACAGAGAACCCAAGGAGGTGGCGGGGGGCAGATGGAAATCGCAGTGATACCATTTGTAGAAAGTGCATTGGACTGGAAATCAACCAGGTTTGAAACACCATTTGCAGCGTCCTTGAGCAACTCACCTAAACGTCCCAAGGTTGTCAGGAAAATTGTATGGCATAATACTTGTGAAGTCAACCTTTGCAAAATCTAAAGCACTGTGACAATGCTAGTGAGGAGTTTTATTAATAATGATAATACAAATAAATGGTGATGAGATGAAGGAAGATCTCAAATTCCTCTGAACTAGATGTAACTGTAGCTTGGTGGTGGGGGGTGCATCTCAACTGTTCTGACCCCTCTATCTGCCTGCAGGCTAGTAACGGGGGCCACACTAGCGATTACTCTTCTTCCCTTCCATCCTCACCCAATGTTGGTCACCGGGAGCTCCGAGCTGAGGCAGCTGCCGTGGCTGGATTGAGCACCCCAGGGTCCCTGCACCGGGCAGCCAAGCGCAGGACCAGCCTTTTTGCGGTATTGGACGTTCTAACCTCCTATCATCCTGTCCTCTGTTACCTGCCCATCTTCCCTCATCCCTAGACCTCTCTGTTGGGCCCTTCTTCATCTGTCTTCCCTGTCCTTCCGTCAGCATATCCCTCTATCTGCCCTCTAACTGATGCCAGTAACCATTCCAGAATCGTCGGGGCAGTGACTCTGAGAAGCGGAGCTTGGACAGTCGGGGAGAGACGACGGGGAGTGGGCGAGCCATCCCCATCAAACAGGTGGGTGGTCCAGGGACTGGGGGCAGGCTGGGGGTAGGTGGTCTTAACTGGTTTTCTCCCATATGCCTCTTTCCCTTCTTCAGAGCTTCCTACTAAAGCGAAGTGGCAACTCCTTGAACAAAGAATGGAAGAAGAAATATGTGACCCTGTCCAGTAATGGCTTCCTACTCTACCATCCCAGCATTAATGTGAGTGCCAGAGACTGGCTGGGCCACACTGGCTGGCCTTGGACGCACTTCTAGCTCTCCTAGTCTGTGCCTCTGACAAACACCAACATCGGTTCTGGGAAGCGCTAGTCCTATTCTTTTCAGTTTAGCAAACATCTGTTAGGCACCTACCATGTGCCCATGAAGGAGATGGAAATGTAAATACATCTCCCTGGGACTTGCAGTCCAGTGGGAGAAAATGGAGGAAGGACCTCCACCTGGCCTGCCATTCGGGGATGCTTTCTGGAGGAGACGGTGCTGGGCCCAGTCTGTTGGGCTCGTCCCCTAGAGCTCATCCGAACCCAGTCCGCTCCTAGAGCCCCCTCTCCAGCCCTTCTCTAGCTGACGATATTGGTTGCTTCCCAGCACCACTGAGGACCCCAACCTTCCCTATACTCTCAACCCCTATACTGCTGCAGGATTACATCCACAGTACCCATGGCAAGGAGATGGACCTGCTACGAACAACAGTCAAAGTCCCCGGCAAGCGGCCGCCACGGGCCATCTCTGCTTTTGGCCCCTCAGCCAGCATCAATGGGCTGGTGAAGGACATGAGCACTGTCCAGATGGGGGAAGGCCCTGGTGAGTGGGGCTGATGACAGGATGATGGCAGGAGAGGGGTCAGGGCTAGGAAAAGGAGGGGTAGCAGGGAAGAAGGGGATGGGACTGGTTAAGCGGGAAGGTGGGTGATGAAGAGGGACCATGTAAGGAATGGGGCCCAGAGACTGAGTAGCTCACTGAGGATTTATCTTCTTCCCCTTCTGACAGAAGCCACCACTCCTACCCCAAGCCCGAGCCCCAGCCCCAGTTCCCTGCAGCCACCACCAGACCAGACATCTAAGCACCTGCTGAAGCCAGACCGGAATTTGGCCCGAGCCCTCAGCACTGGTCAGTGAGGACTCACCCTCCATCCACTGTCTTCCAGATCCAGATGGGATGCAGTGGGAAGTGAAATTGGGGTGGGAGCTTGGAGGCTGAATGCATGAGTGGACACCTTGAGCATCAACTGGGTGCCCAGGCGCCCAGCTCAGTCATACTGTGTTTAGCATAATGGCTAAGACAACTGGGTTCTAGAGCTAAGCTGCCTGAACTTGAACTTGAATCCTGGCTTGCCACTTGGGCAAGTTACTTGACCTCTCCACACCTCAGTTTCCTCATCTGTAAGAGGGAGATAATAGTTTCTACTTCAGACGGTTGCTTTGAGGCTTATACTGAGAACATTGTGCAGCACATAACCAGCCATCAGTGTTTGGAATGTTTGGAAAGATGTATTTTTTAAAAACAGCAAGTAACATTGTAACAAATGGTCCTCACGACAACTTTGTTGGGTCAAGATGATTATCCCCATTTTAGGGATGAAGAAACTGAGGCTCAGAAGATTAAGTGACTTGCTCAAGGTCTCAAGGCCAGTAAGTGGCAGAGCCAGGATCTGAGTACAGGTCTGACTCTAAACCACTCATCTGCCCTCCTCCCCAAGAATGATCAAGGGGGACCTCCTAGAGAGGGTTGGCTGAGGAGGGGGACCCTAAAATGCCAAATCTAGTTCAGGGGAGACAGGCTATGGAGAAATCAGGAAATCTATGGAGGGGGCAGCTGAGGCAGCTGTGTCCCCCTCCCCAAGACTGTACCCCATCTGGAGACCTGAGCCCCCTGAGTCGGGAACCCCCTCCTTCTCCCATGGTGAAGAAGCAGAGGAGGAAAAAGTTGACAACACCATCTAAAACTGAAGGCTCGGCTGGGCAGGCTGAAGGTGAGGCCCTGGTGGGCAGTTCTACTCCCACCCTGGACCCTCACCCCTAAACTCCAGATCCCTGACCTCACTCCTGCAGGAGGAGGAAAAGTGCCTGAGCTGAGTGCTTGACTATGATTACCACTCTGCACATTATTTAGTGAAAAATGGATGGATGCCCCTCAGCCCCTGTCCTTCCTCCCATTCCCCAGCCAATGCCTTTTACCCCAGTAGTCCCCAGCCCCTGTTCTCAGTGACCACCCCCCCCAAGTCTGTAGCTCCTGCTCCCTCTCCTAATGACCCTCTAATTCCTGTTCCTGCCCTCAACTCTGCTTATCACCCCAGCCCCTGCACCAGAAGGCCCCATGACCCCCAGGGACTGAGCCCCTGACCTCTATGTCCCCCACTGACCCCCAGGGACTCAGACCCTGACCTCTATGTCCCCCATGACCCCCAGGGACTCAGCCCCTGACCTCTGTGTCCCCCACTGACCCCCAGGGACTCAGCCCCTGACCTCTGTGTCCCCCACTGACCCCACAGGGACTCAGCCCCGGACCTCTATGTCCCCCACTGACCCGCAGGGACTCAGCCCCTGACCTCTATGTCCCCCATGACTCCTCAGCTCCTGGGCTCTGACCACCCAGCTCCTGTTCTCAATAACTTCCTGTGATTGCCAAGCTCCCCCAACAGCCTTTGACTGCAGTGATTCCCATTCCTGCCCCTAGTGACTCCCCCCAGACCCTTGAGACTCCTTCTGAACCCCAGGGACCCCTCACCCCAGGCCTGTGAGCTCCTGTCCCCTCTCCCCGTGTTCACTCAGATCCTGGCCATCCCTTCCCCTCCCAGAGACCCGGCTCCTCACTGGTCATGCTAACCAGTCCCCACCGCCCCTGCTCTCTGCCGGGTGCTCAGACCCGGGTTCCAGATCTGCCTACTCTCATGGCTCTTGGCTTCCGCTCTACTCTGCTCCGGGGCCACTGACTTTAGTTCTGCTTTCTCTCCCCATCTGTCTGTCCTGCTTTGTCTCTGGAACTGTCTGTCACTCTCTCCTCTCCATCTCTCCGTCTGCCTCTCTTTTTCTCCTTTCTTCGTCTCTTTCTCTCTTCTGCTCTTCATTCTGTCTCTATCTCCTTCGCTTCGGGAAACCAGCCAAGCGCAAAATGTGGAAACTAAAATCCTTTGGTAGTTTAAGAAATATTTATAAAGCAGGTAACAAGCGGGGAGCTGGGTGCGGCGCTCAGCTGGGGTGCAGAGGGGCGGGGGTGCCCCTGCCTTTCCCTGCATGTGCTCGGGCTTCCTGCTCTCCCCCACACCCTGCTTCCCCAACGACTCTGCCCCACTCCCAGGGGCTTGGGATGGATATCAGGGAGGAGGGGTTTGGGGAAGGCAGCTCCTGTTTGAATTCTGTCCCTCATGACCCCATCCCATCCCCCCACCCAGAGGAAAACTTCGAGTTCCTGATCGTGTCCAGCACTGGTCAGACGTGGCACTTTGAGGCAGCCAGTTTTGAGGAGCGGGACGCCTGGGTTCAGGCCATCGAAAGTCAGATCCTAGCCAGTCTGCAATGCTGTGAGAGCAGCAAGGTCAAGGTAATGGGTCGGGGGTCGGGCGGAGAGCAGAGGTGAGTGTCTGAGGAGTCCGGATAAGGGCTCAGAGGGAGAGTCAGTACTAACCCCAACCCTTCCTGCAGCTGCGCACAGATAGCCAAAGCGAAGCCGTGGCCATCCAGGCGATCCGGAACGCCAAGGGGAACTCTATCTGCGTGGACTGCGGGGCCCCCAGTGAGCGCAAGGGAGCAGTGGAGGGACCTGGGAGGGAGTGTGGTTCGCTGGAATTGATGAATGCTGGGGTGCCCGTGCTGCTCGGCCAGGAGCTGACCCCTGCATTCCGTCCCCAGACCCCACGTGGGCCAGCCTGAACTTGGGCGCACTCATCTGCATCGAGTGTTCTGGCATTCACCGGAACCTGGGCACACACCTGTCCCGCGTTCGCTCGCTCGACTTGGACGACTGGCCGCGGGAGCTGACCCTGGTGCTGACAGCCATTGGCAACGACATGGCCAATCGCGTGTGGGAGAGTGACACGCGGGGCCGTGCCAAGCCCACGCGGGACTCTTCGCGGTACGCGTGCAGGAGGGGAGTAGGGGAGACTTAGGGTGCGCGGCTCCCGAGAGGGTCCCCTGGGTAGGGAGCAGAGGTCCTGGGTTGCGGGGACCCTAGAGCCCTTCCCGTTGATCCCTGGTCCTGCAGGGAGGAGCGTGAGTCATGGATTCGCGCCAAGTACGAGCAGCTGCTGTTCCTGGCGCCGCTGGGCACTTCCGAGGAGCCGCTGGGCTGCCAGCTGTGGGCCGCGGTGCAGGCCCAGGACGTGGCCGCCGTTCTCCTGCTTCTGGCCCATGCGCGACACGGGCCGCTCGACACCGGCCCAGAGGACCCGCAGCTACGATCCCCACTTCACCTGGCGGCCGAGCTCGCCCACGTCGTCATCACGCAACTGCTGCTATGGGTACGTGAGCGGGGAGATGGTAAAGGGGTCTCTGAGGGCTCCGTCTGGCAAACAGCCAGGCGCGGGAGAGCCCGAGGGCTCCAAAGGGACCCTGGAAGTGGGCCCGGCGATCCCGCGGAGCCGGCGGGCGGGGATTGGCCCCGGGGACGCTCCGTAACGCGGCCGTCTCCGCCCTTTAGTACGGCGCCGACGTGTCCGCCCGCGACGCGCAGGGCCGCACGGCGCTGTTCTACGCCCGCCAGGCTGGCAGCCAGCTGTGCGCCGACATCCTTCTCCAGCACGGCTGCCCGGCTGAGGGCGGCAGCACAGCCACCACCCCCAGCGCGGCCACCACCCCCAGCATTACCGCCACGCCCAGCCCCCGTCGCCGGAGCAGCGCCGCCAGCGTGGGCCGAGCCGACGCCCCCGTCGCGCTGGTATAGTTGCGCCGCCGGAGAGACACCCCCTATCCCACCACGGGCCGGGCACGACCACACTGGGTGGACCGCTGGACAGATGCACCCACTAACCTCTCCAATCCGCACCCCGTCCCATGGGAGCACTTCTTACCCCCCCCCACCGCAAGAAGGCACAGCCCCCACGCCTCCCAGAAGACACAAACTCACCTCCCTCTCCCCAACGAGGCATGGAGACCCCATCTTGACACGCCCCCTCTCCACTGTTTGCACACTCGGATTGCTCTGGGTCTACCCTCTGGGTGTTTGCGGGAGGGGACGCCTCCGTCGCGGTCCCTGCTTCTGGCCGTTTGGATGTGCCCGCTCGCGCCCCCTAGGGGTGGGGGGAAAGCCCCAGTCCTGCCTGGGCTCGACAGTCCCACGGCGCGCGAGCACTTACCCAGGCTGGCTCCTGGGGCGACGCCACGCCACAGGGAGGGGATAATATGTGGGAGGGCTAGCCCTGGGACTTGAGGCCAATAAGGGGGACCCTACCCCTTCCATGCTAATCTCACTGCCCAGTGAAGGGGGAAGGGCAGCGAGGGGCAGGACCCCTGCTGCCCATGGGGGTAGGGGGTCCCCAACCCTTTCCGTGAAAGGGACCATGAGGAGTGGAAATCAGGACGTTCCCCCCACATCCACCCATGGATGGAAGCTAGAGGGTCGGGGGAGCCTAAAGCCTGGGTTCCTCCTCACTGCTATCTCGGGAGGGAGAAGGGATGGAGCAGGAGCGGGCTAAGGGGGACTTGGGAGGGGCCTTGTAATTTATTGCTTTGTTCCCCAACAAGGGGGCAGGGGCGGGCAGGGCTTGGGGAGGGCGTTTCAGGGTAGGGGAAGCCAAGGGTGGGCAGAGGGTGGGGTGGGGTGGGGTGCTCTCGGGTTGTGAGTGTCTGTGACCGTGACTGCGTACCTGTGACTGTGCAGCGCCCGTGGTGATCTGGGGTAGGCGGCACCCCTACAATGGGACCCCTCCCCCACTGTTCTTCCTGTCCAGCCCCTCCCTTCCACTGGAGCAGCTCCAGACCCAGCCCTCAACCCCAGGATCACTCCCAGCCAGGGTTAAGAGGATGTGAGGTGGCTGGGAGGGTCTCCAGGCCCCCTGTCTCATCCCCGGAAAGGGGGTGCTGGGGCGAATTTACCTGGCCCAGCCCCGCCTCCCTCAGTCAACCCAACCCTTGGGCCGTCTGTGTCAGTGGTTTCCGGTATTTTTTTTTTTTTTTTCCTGGCTAAAATATTTTGCAAAGGACCAGGTAACTGGGGAGAGGAGAGGAGAGGGGCGGGGGCAGGGGGGGAATACCCCCCCCATCTCCTCCAAGGCAGGTGGTGTGAATCTTCTTCAACAGCAATTAAAGAGGAAGTGATTTTGTCTAGGGGGTGAGCTGCTGGTCTGTTCTTGAACAGTTGGGTCAGGGAATGGCCTTGGTCAAGGTGGGGAATTGGAGGTGGGAGAGGGCCAGGGAGGGTGCCTCCTGCTGGGGCTGGTGGCAGGGCAGTATCCAAGGGCACGGAGGCAGTAGGTCAGATGCTCCATCATGTACAACAGTTCCAGGTTCATGTAGTGGAAGGAGACAGGCAGGTCAGGGCAACAGTGGGGACCCAGGGAGCAGAGAAGTCACTAACTCCCAAGATGACTCCTGTTTTGGGAAGAAGTTGGGGCGTGGAACTTAGAGAAGAGGACAGGGGAGGGGGGTGCTTGGAGGGGTGAGAAGATAGAGTAGCTTTGGTTAAGAGCAGGAACTTTGGAGTCAGATCTGATTTTGACACCAGTACCTCCACTTCATAGTTAGGTGATCTTGGGCAGGTTACCTTGGTGGCATCTGTTTATTTGTAATCTGAACAATATCTGTTCAGAGGGCACCTGGTAGGGGTTCCAGTATCAGTCCTGGAGGACTGCCCCAGGCCAGCCTACCCACTTTGAGCACCTGGTACCAGAAGTAGAGCTTTAGGAGTAGGGGTCCCTCTCCTGGCAGGGAGGGAAGGGATGGAAGGTCTCCCAATCACAGATGTCCCTGGTGTCACAAACTCCATGTTCAGCTGAGGCAGACATTTGCCCACCCCCATGTCATGCACAGGACTGCAAGGACACAGCAGCCTGAGGCCAGCGCAGCCGCCAGGAGCTGCAGCATCTCGTGGTTCAGCACATAGCCAGTCCTGCTGTTCCTTGTGTGCAGCTGAAAGCGTTTGACCTGGTAGAGGGACCGGCGGGGGAGGGGGGGGGGTGGGCAGCGGTGGGCCAGCAGCCTGCACGGGCTGGGCAAAGCCACACACGTGTTGTCAGCTACCTTGACAAACCAGTCTGTGGCCCAGCGTCCCCCGGTAGGGTTGGTTCTGGCCCTCTGCACCCCTCATCCCCACGAAGGACGTTCAGTTGCAGGTGCACCACTGAGCTGGTTGCAGGAACAGGCCCAGATCCCACTCACATGGGAGGCCCGGGTTCTACAGGGCCCTAGGCTGGGTGACCACCTAGCACAGCACCCTGACCCAGGAAAAGGTGGATTCAGGGTTGCAGGTGCAGTAACAGGTGCAGATGCAGGCATGTGGTCTGGGAAGGCAAAACAAGAGGAAGAGAGGCAAGTAGCAAAGAAGACTCAACTGGAAGACCCAGCCACCCCTCCCCTTTTTCATCAGAGACCCTGGACTCCCCCACTCCATCCCCACTTTCCTTCTTGGTGGCAAAAGCTCACTCCCTTCCTCAGAAGCTCAAGAGTGTGAGAGACTATGGGGAGGAGACAAGGACCCTGGAGAGAATGAAATGACCTCGGGGAACCACAGCCCAGCGGGAAGTTCCTTTCAGTTCCTACCAGAGAAAGGTGGTCAAGGTGTCAGCACCCCACATCAAATCCCCACACTAAGTACTCCACTGGCTCCTTTTTGTCATGGGCTGCATCTTGGCCTGTGGGAAATGTAAAGGATGGTCATGGGTGGGGTGACAGAACACTGAGCCCTCCAGACTGTAGCAGAATAGGACTCTAGAAGGGGACTCCCTGGGAGCTGAAGGGGAGCTGCTGCCCCTTAACATCCACGCCATCTTCCCAGCTCCCCTTGGTGTCCTCACCTGGATTCCTGCTGCCATTCGCCATCCCCCCTTCCTCACGCCCTCCTGGTTACCATCTGCCAGACACCCTGCTCCCCTCCTCTTGTGTGCCTTAGCACAGCTGGGAGTTTTACCAGAAGCCAAAGGAAAGTAAAAAGGAATTAATTATTGAAAGTACAATGATTAAATCTAGTGAGGTCTCTAGAACTCTATTTTCTTTTTTATTTATTTATTTTTATTTTCTGTTGAAATACAGTTGATTTACAGTGTTGTGTTTCTGGTAAACAGCAAAGTGATTCAGTTACATATATATATATATATTCTTTTTTGTGTTCTTTTCCATTATAGTTTATTACAGGATATTGAATATAGTTAGTTCCCTGTGCTATACAGTAGGACCTTGTTGTTTATTTTATTTATAGTGGTTTGTGTCTGCTAATCCCAAACTCCTAATTTATCCCTCCCCCACCCACTTTCTCCTCTGTTAACCATAAGTTTGTTTTCTATGTCTATGAGTCTGTTTCTGTTTTGTAAATAAGTTCATTTGTATCACATTTTAGATACATAAGTGATATCATATGATATTTGTCTTTCTCTTTCTGAGATATAGATATATATGTATATATGTATATATCCCACATCTTCTTTATCCATTTATCTGTCGATGGACATTTAGGTTGCTTCCATGTCTTGGCTATTGTAAATAGTGCTGCAGTGAACATTGGGGTACATGTATCTTTTGGAATTAGAGTTTTCTCTGGATATATGCTCAGGAGTGTGAATGCTGGATCACATGGCAACTCTATTTTTAGTTTTTTAAGGAACCTCCATACTGTTTTCCATACTGGCTGCCCCAAGATACATTCCCACCAACAGTATAGAAGGGTTCCCTTTTCTCCACACCCTCTTCAGCATTTATTATTTGTAGACTTTTAAAAATGATGACCATTCTTACCGGTGTGAGGTGATACCTTACTGTAGTTTTGATTTGCATTTCTCTAATAATTAGCGATGTTGAGCATCTTTTCATATGCCTATTGGCCATATGTACGTCTTCTTTGGAGAAATGTTTATTTAAGTCTTCTGCCCATTTTTTGATTCGGGTTTTTTGTTTGTTTGTTTTGTTATTGAGCTGTATGAGCTGTTTGTATATTTTGGAAATTAAGCCCTTGTCGGTCGCCTCATTTGCAAATATTTTCTCCCAGTCCATAGGTTGTCTCTTCGTTTTGTTTATGGTTTCCTTTGCTGTGCAAAGTTTGATTAGGTCCCGTTTGTTTTATTTTTGCTTTTATTTCTATTGCCTTGGGAGAATAACCTAAGAAAACATTGCTATGGTTTATGTCAGAGAATGTTTTGCCTGTGTTCTCTTCTAGGAGTTTTATGGTGTAATGTCTTATATTTAAGGCTTTAAGCCATTTTGAGTTTATTTCTGTGTATGGCGTGAGGGAGTGTTCTAACTTCATTGATTTACATGCAGCTGTCCAGCTTTCCTAACACCACTTCTGAAAAGAATGTCTTTTCTCCATTGTATATTCTTGCCTCCTTTGTCAAAGAATAATTGACCATAGGTGTATGGGTTTATTTCTGGGCTCTGTGTTGTTCCATTGATGCATATGTCTGTTTTTGTGCCAGTACCGTGCTGTTTTGATTACTGTAGCTTTGTAGTATTGTCTGAAGTCTGGTAGGTTTATGCCTCCAGATTTGTTCTTTTTCCTCAGGATTGCTTTGGCAATTCTCTTATGGTTCCATATACATTTTAGGATTACTTGTTCCAGTTCTGTGAAAAATGTCATGGGTAATTTGATAGGGATTGCATTAAATCTGTAGATTGCTTTGGTAGTATGGCCATTTTAACACTATTAATTCTTCCAGTCCAAGAGCTTGAGCTATATTTCCATTTCTTTGAATCACGTTCACTTTCCTTTATCAATGTTTTATAGTGCTCAGCATGTTAAGTCTTTCACCTTCTTGGTCAGGTTTATTCCTAAGTTTTTTTTTTTTCGATATGATTTTAAAAGGGATTGGTTTTTTACTTTCCCTTTCTGATATTTCATTGTTAGTGTAAAGAAATGCAACAGATTTCTGTATGTTAATCTTGTGTCCTACTACCTTGCTGAATTCGTTTATCAGTTCTAGTAGTTTTTGTGTGGAGTCTTTAGAGTTTTCTATATATAGTATAATGTAATCTGCATAAATGAGTTTTACCTCTTTCCTTCTAATTTGGATACCTTTTATTTCTTTTCCTTGTCTGATTGCTGTGGCTAGGACCTCCAGTACTATAGAAGTGGTGAGCGTGGGCATCCTTGTCTTCTTCCAGATTTTAGCGGGAAGGGTTTCAGCTTTTCACCATTGCGTATTATGTTGGCTGTGGATTTGTCGTAAATGGCTTTTATTATGTTGAGATATGTTCCTTCTATACCTACTGTGGTAAGGGTTTTATCATGAATGGATGTTGAATTTTATCAGATGCTTTTTCTGCATCTATTGAGATGATCATGTGGTTTTTGTCTTTTCTTTTATTGATGTGGTGTATCACATTGATTGTGTATGTTGAACCACCCATGTGACCCTGGGATGCATCCAACTTGATTATGGTGCATGATCTTTTTTATGTGTTGTTGGATTCTGTTTGCTAATACTTTGTTGAGAATTTTAGCTTATATGTTCATCAAAGATATTGGCCTGTAATTTTCTTTTTTTGTAGTGTCCTTGGTTTTGGTATCAGGGTGGTGGAGGCTTCATAGAATGACTTTGGTACTGTTCCCTCCTCTTCAATCTTTTGGAGGAGTTTGAGAAGGATCAGTATAAGTTCTTCTTATGTATGTTTGGTAGAATTCCCCCAGTGAAGCCATCTGGTCATGGACTTTTGTTTGAAGGGGGTTGGTTTTGTGGTTTTTTTTTTTTTTTTTTTTTTTTGCTGTACACGGGCCTCTCACTGTTGTGGCCTCTCCCGTTGCGGAGCACAGGCTCTGGACGCTCAGGCTCAGAGGCCATGGCTCACAGGCCTAGCCGCTCCACGGCATGTGGGATCTTCCCGGACTGGGGCACAAACCCGTGTCCGCTGCATCGGCAGGCAGACTCTCAACCACCGCGCCACCAGGGAAGCCCTGTTTTGTTTTTTTAATTAGATTGTTTCACTTAGGGATTGGTTTGTTCAAATTATCTATTTCTTTTTGATTCAGTTTTGGTGGATGTATGTTTCTAGAAATTTGTCCTTCCATCTAGGTTGTCCAATTTGTTGGTATATAATTGTTTATAGTATTATTTTATGGTTTTTTTGTATTTCTGCAGTATTGGTTCTCATCTTATTTTGTTTGGGTCCTCTCTGTTTTCTTCTTAGTGAGCCTGGCCAGAAGTTTGTTGATTTTATTTACCCTTTCAAAGAACTAGCTCTTGGTTTTATTGACTTTTTCTATTGTTTTTAAAATTTCTATTTTATTTACTCTCTGATCTTTATTATTTCCTTCCTTCTGCTGACTTTAGGTTTTGTTTGTCTTTCTTTTTCTAATTCTTTTAGTGGTAGGTTAGGTTGATTATTTGAGAGTTTTCTTATTTTTTGAGGAAGGCCTGTATAGTTGTGAACTTCCCTCTAAGGACTGCTTTTGTTGCATCCCATAGATTTTGTATGGTTGTGTCTTCACTGTCATTTGTCTCAAGGTATTTTTTAATTTCTTCTTTGATTTCATCACTGACCCATTGGTTTTTTTAGTAGCATGTTGTTTAATCTCCATGTAATTGTTTTTTTCTTGTTTCTCTCTATGGTTGATTTCTAGTTTCATGCCACTGTAGTCAGAAAAGATACTTGAAATAATTTCTTTCCTCTTAAATTTGCTGAGGCTTATTTTGTGTCCTAGTATATGGTCTATCCTAGAGAATGTTCCAAGTGCACTTAAAAAGAATGTGTATTGTTTTTTATTTATTTTTATTTTTTGGATGTAGTGGCCTGAAGATATCAATTAAGTCTAACTGTAGAACTCCATTTTCTGATGATGTTAAGATTCTACCCCTATCAAATCAAAGGTAACCCTCCTGCCCCAGCCTGTCCCCACTCTCCCATTCGAAATAGCTTCTGATCAGCTTTTGGTATTCCTTCTATGACTCTTGCCTCCAAGTACCATCTAGTCTCTTCAGAACTCAGCAGCTGGTTTATTATGTTATTGAACACCTCCTGTGGGCCAGGTACTGTGCTAAGAGTACAACACACCCTCTATCTCACTCAGTCCTCACAACCACCGAAGGCCAGTACAGTTATCCAGTTTACCCATGAGGATACAGCACTGGAAAAGTTAAAACAACTTGTTCAAGGCCCTACTAATAGTAAGTAGAGGGGTGAGGATTGGAATCCAGCATTCTGACTGTAGCTGCACTTGAGATAGTGTCTTAGGTCCCTCCCCTCAAGATACACAAATGGATCTGGGGAAGCAGGGTTTCAGAAGCCTACCTATTTGCATTTTTAAATAAAACAATTTAAGCATAACTTGCACAATAAGTACAAGACTGCTTTCAGCAAGAAAAGGGTCAGCCTCATACAGCTTCCTTCAACAACTGAATCCTTCTTTCCACTTTTGGAGACGTGGGAGTTCCATGCCCTCTATCCCTTACCTCATGAGTCAGCGGAGTCTTCAGCAAAATGCTGCACACCTAGAGATGCGGACAGAGCAAGAAGAGAAAGTGGGGGAAGCAGGGGACCTAGATTTGCACTTGGCAATGAGGAAGAGATGGAGACACCTAACCAGGCCTGCCTACCACTGGCATACTAGGAAGCTGGCCTGTGTGGGCAGCAGCCCTCTCTCTGGGCATGGCCAAAGGTAGAGGTCTTTTCTGGGAAATGAAGTGGTATGGCTGGCAGGTACAGGGATGGAGTCTGCGGCACTGTAGGAGAGCTCGGCAGGAGGATCCCCGTGGTGGGGTAACTCCGTGTGTACCTTGTGGCCCTCGGGATATAAAGGGGGAGAATAGAAGGAACAGAAATGGACAGATGACGAAAAGAAGGGACACCAACACTGCAAGTGTTTCAGTCAGGGCCAGGCCGGCAGGCTTTGTTTCACCGTCCTGGTCTCTTCCTGCATACTCCAGCCCCACTGCTACCGCCCGGACTGTGGAGCACAGAATGGGATCAGAGAGCGTGCCCTCCATCCTGAGAAGAACACCAAGTCTTCTCCCTACTGAGCCCCAAACCCACCGACCCCCTCCCAAAAGAAAAAAAAAGATTGATGGTGTGATGGTCCAGTTCTTTATTTAGAAACCTGATTGTTCTAGAACATGGTGGGTGGATCTGCAGCCTACCCTTTTCATGGGATTGTGTCAGAGGTGGTGGGCAACTTTCTTCCCATTTTCTCAGCAACAGAGAGAAGGTGCTTCAACTCAGAAGCACAGACTGTAGGGAACAGTGTGGAAAGGGAAAGGGGCAGGACATCCCAAGCCTGTCTGGGGGAAGGGGGAAGGCGCCTCTGAACAGGAGTGGGGCCCGGGGTGGGGGGGGCGCCTCTTGGGGCCTGCTGACCCGCCCCACTCTTCTTGCTCCCCTGCTCTACTCCACTCCAAAGATCTCACAACGCTCTAGGTAGGGAGGGAAAGGAACCCACAAGCTGGGAGACGACGCGGGGGAAGCCGGGAGGAAAGGACGCGGGTATGGGGAGAAGCCCAGGAGAGCGAATCTCACAGGCCGAGGAGGTCTTGAGGGCGCTCTCAGCAGTAGCAGCAGCACTCAGCCCGAGGCCCCCCACACCCCCAGGAGGGCCTCGAAGTCCACAGCTCACAGCTCAGCTCTCCTCCGCTGTTTGGCCTTCAGGGCCCTGGGGGATGGGGGGGAAGGAGGCAGGGCCAGTCTAGGAAGACTCTGGACTCCGTGGCGAGCCAAAGGCGGTGGTCTCAGAAGTCAAATTCATCCAGGTCCCCCGTGCCTTCCCCGCCCCGCGAGCCCCACACGCGGCGGTAATTGCTCTCCAGCTCTTTCTGCCGCCGCCGCTCCTTCTGCGCCTCTTCAGCTCCCTGCACCTGGTGGGAGGGCACGGGGCTGAGCGGGGCCGAGGGAGGCCCGGGCGCCGGACGATCCCGGAGGGCGGGCAAGCACGGGGGAGGCAGGAGCCAGCGCGCGCGGCTCGTGGGGCTCTGGCCGAGGGCCCGATGCCCAGAACCAACAGCCTCGTCTGACGGGTGAGGAAACTGAGGCTGAGCCAGCGGCGAGGCTGGGAGGTGCCTGGAGGATTCTCAACCACACCCTCAACACCTCAGCTGGTTGCGGGAGAGGGAAGGCTGGAGGTCCAGGACTCGCGGGCGGGGCGCCTCTCACCAAGATATTGAAGAAAATCTCCTTGAGGTTTTTCGTGTCCTCATCAGTCAGCCAGTGTGCATCCTCCTCAGTCCCTTCAGTCCCCGGTCGGACAATCTTGATCTCAATTTTGCCTGGAAAGGATCGGGACGGCCGGTGAATAGAGAGGAGGGGTGGGAGCTTCAGCGCAGGTCCTCTGCCCCCGGGCCCCCGGCCGAGGTTCCCAGCCCCTCCACTTCGGCAGCAAGCCCTTCCAACAGCTCTGAATCCAGCCCGCCCTCCAGGGCCCACCTTCGGCTGTGAGTCCCTCCCTCTCCAGCAGCTCTTTCACCAGCCCCTCGATTTGTTTCAGTTGTGGGTTTTCCCGTTTCATCTCGAGGACAGTCAGATCCTGATTGGGGCCTCCGTGACGGAGCTTGGTGACCCGGACCCGGACTCTGTGCTCAGGATCCTCCTCTTAGAGGGGGAGACACACAGGGAGACACAAAGCAGAGCCGTGACTCCAGGGTGAGGGGCTGTGGTGGTCGCCTCTCCCTAAGCCATCAGTTGGTTTCGGCAGTTATTCCACCTCGAACACGTATGTGAGCCAGCGCTCAGAATAAATCAGTGCCCATCACACCACCCCACTGCAACCCATAAAGCTCCCTCCACCAACTGCAGTCTCCTTCCCTCCCTCCAGACCCGATAATTCTGTCCGTCACCTACAGGAAAACGACTGTTTTCTGAAGCAAAGATCAGGCCACCTGGGCCTGCAAAGAAAAAGTAAACTGGAAAACTGGTTTGGCACCCCACAATGTCGGGACTCAAAAGACATTTCAGCGTTTATAATAGAGATAGTGGGATGGAAGGTCTGAAACTAGGACATTCCATTTGCAATGCCTGGTCTCCACACCCACAGGCCCCGTGGAATGGACACAAGGGGCGCAAGAGGAAGGGAACTTCGAGTCTGTCCAGGCAGCTGGCTTCTGAGCAGCTGGGCTGCCCCACTGACACCCTGCTCGCCGGGGCCGCTCCCTGCGCGGTGCTAGCCATCGGTAGGCAGCACCTGTCACAGACGTGCCGTCTTCCGCACACAGGCTCACATCATTCGGTTAATATCTACTGAGCACCCACGAGGTGCCGGCCAAAGTGCTAGGCACTGGATGGACAGGAGCAAGCCGGAAAAGAGTCATGCAAGCAAGCCAGAGGCCCTGTGGCCTCTGAAAGCTGCTTCCCCAAAGGACAACTAGGAGGTAACCAGGCAAAGGGACAGAGGTGTTGGGAAGAAGGCAAGCGTGAGAACAGTATCCCAGAGAGAGAGAGAGAGCATTCTCAGAAGGGATGAAGATGACGGACCTGGCTGTTCCTTCCTGATAGTTCTCACCTGCCGGTTGTGGGGGTGGGGGACGCTTCTGGGGGACAGCCCTCCTTTTCCGGTGCTTCTTTATCAGCTCTGGACTCTGTTTTTCCTCCAGCCTTTTGATGAGTTTGTTGAGAGTGGACGTCAGGGCCAGCATAGCCCGATCACGCTCCGACTCCTTCTTCAGCCCGTCTGGGTCCAGCTCTTTCTCTGTCTGGGAGGCCCAAGGTGGGGGTGGAGAGTCAAGGGTCTGCAGTGTGAGGGGCAGTCCATGCTCCACGGAGGAGTAGTATCTAAGTCTCATCCTTCTCTCTGACCCCCTTCCCCACCATCCCCCCTTTTAATTAAGTAAGCAACTAGCGGTTCAGGGTGCCAGGTCATACGTCCCAGGCAGGCGAGGTGCTGCCCCTGTTCTCCTCCGGTCCCTGGGCCTGTCCGCCCACAGGCGCTGGCAGCTGCGGAAGCAGCAGGCGGAAGAGTGGAGCTCACCTCCTGGATGATGTTCTCCAGCTCCCGCTCCATGCCAGCCTTCACCTCCGCACGGAGCCGGTCTCGGTCTGACGGGAGCAGTATCCCTTCCAGTTCCTTCTCAAATTCTCCCAGCAACTGCCTTTCATCCTCATCATCTTCTTCATCCTCATCGTCCTCCTCTTCTTCCACCTCGTTCTGATGTTCTGGATCACGCTTTTCCTTCACCTCCGGTCCCCTGGGAGGGACTTCTGCAGCACTGTCTCCAGGCTGCTCTTGGCCTGCGTTTGGCTTCCCCTGGGTGGGGATCGGGAGAAAGAGGGAGATGGTAGATGGCTGGGGTTTCTGTAGACACGTGGGGGGCAGACAAACAGGGATGTGGTAGCGGGGGACTCAGGAGGAGTAAAGGAAGTTGAGGCAGCTCTTTGGGGCCCAGGTCAGGCCCCAGTCAGGGGTGGTTTTCCGAATGCTCCCAGCAGGGAGGCGGGTTCCACCCCTCCCTGGAGCAGGGCCCATACCTTTCTTGTTCCACCCTTCAGCTCCTCTATCAATCGAATCAAGTCTGCGGGACTCCGAATCACTTTGACTTGCACGTTGTTCTGAAAATCTGTGATGAAAGAATGGGAATGGACCCATTGTGTCTTAAATTAATTCTGTTTTTACTTCCTAAGGAGAGGAGTTGAGGAGGCCAAGGAAGGACATGGTCCCTGCCTGCAGGAACTACCTGTCCAGTCTGAGAGATAGGGCCCAACATACCCCTCCAGAGAGCGCTCATGTGGCCTAAGGGGGCCTCACGGGCGAGAGAGAGAAGGATGCTAACAAGCTGCCGAGTCCCCTGCTCTTTCATGCACTCCTATAAAAAGGAATCTGCTGCTGGCCTGGCTGCCCAACCTCCCTCCCAGTGTTTTAGCTCTACCCCTACCCCCCACCTGCCCCCTGCAGAACCTGAAAATACGTTCAAGCGGTAAAGGAGATGTGGAGGGTTCACTCACCATCGTGGGAGCCTGGCGCTGGATCCGTTGCCTCAAGGTTTGGTTCCTGCTCCTGATGAGAAGAAAAGGGCAGAGTCAAGTATGCAGGCTTATGCATGCCAGCCATACTCTTAAAGCAATGACTCTGGGTAAATCCTTGCATCCCTAGGTAAATGGAGGTCATCTCATCATAATGACCTCAGCTTGAGTGGCCCTCCAGCCCAAAGCCCAGGTTCAGCCTCATCAGAGAAACGGCTAGGGAGCTGGCTCTCACCTCAGCCTGTGCCTCCCCCATTTCTGGCGCCTGTTCCTCTGGCTCGTGAAGCATCTTCCAGAAATCTGATTCCTTACCGTCATCCTTGGCTAGGCTTGCACCTGGAATACAGAGAACAAGGGAGAACCTGAAAGGAGGGGAGAAACAGAAGGGAGCAAATAGCATGGGGTTCGTTCTCCTCTATTACTAAGGGGTTAGGGCCCGTAGTACTTTTTCACCCACCCCAACAGTCAGGACTGTTAAGGACAAGACACCCCTGGGTGTACAGGACAGTAACACTGGAGAAGGGAAGAAACGGGAGACATGTTTCATGGAACAGGTGACACAAGGGCCTACCTGCTTTCTTCTGGGGCATCGCCCGAGGCTTGGTCTCACTCCATATTTGAGGGTCCAGGTCTTGCCGACCCTCTATGGCTTTGTCTCCGTACTGCTTTGAGTCTACTGAAAGACAGCGCGTAGGCAGGACAGGGACACATTCCTCTCAGCTCCTCAGTACTTTATCTTCTGCATGTCCCTCCCCATGTCTCTCCTTCCTTGTTTTAGTTACTCACCAGCTTGCCTCTGCATGTAGGCCGTGTACTCCTCAGGCTGCAGGGCGGGGTGACAGAGAATGGCCTGGGGAGCAGCACTGGGCGGGGGCCGGAGGAGAGGGTGAGGGCAGAGCCGAGGAGTCCGAACAGTCAGCACGTAAGAGCAGGACAAGGGCTCATCCACTCGATCAATGTAGTCCCCAGAGATACCAGCGCCCTCGTCACAGAGGAACTGCCAGGACAGAGAGGGTGAGTAAAGAGTAATTACCACCAACAATTACCATTAGTTCTTAGAGCAGCTGTCTTCTATTAAGCACTTATAGTTTGTCAGGCACTGTGCATGCATTGTGCATATGGCACTTTACCTGCATTAGCTCATTTCATTGTCACAGAAACCCAGTAAGGGAGGTATCAGTATCTCAACTCTGTGGCTCAAGAAACTTAGGTTTGAGGTGGTTGAGGGACTTGTCCAGGCTGACCAGCTGGTAAGTGGTAAAAAATAGGAACTGAACTTGGGCAGCTTAACTGTAGGTAACCAGCTGATTTGTTTCACGTGATTGCTTTATATAAATACAGTATGTACATACTTTTACATATCTGATATATATTTTCATATGTATTTGAAATCTATATATTCTTTGTGTGTGTGTGTGTGTATGATTTTTAAAAAACTTCAAACAGTTCTAAGGTCCTTGTATCATTCAGAAAGAGAACAAAGATATCAATTAATGTTAGCCTTTGACAAATTCAGCATACACCACTGTAATTTCTAAAGTAACTATTAAAAGTAGAAGAGAGGCCCCACTTCTGAACAGCAGCAGGAGAAGCTCTGCAGACCCACTCCTTAGTGAAATTCCATTACCGGTGAACATTTTTTTTAAAACTCACATTTTAAATCTCTGGAAATTTTCCTAAGGACATACAACAAATTAAAAAACATCGATTCAAGAAGATCTGCTACATCTTGGACAGTGAAAGTGTGTAGTACTTGGGCCATGACCTGCTCCCTCCCTCTCTTCCCCCAACCGCCACTTCACAGCTCACTTAGACAGATGCTCCACTCCAGGTGAGTGTGGTACAAAAAACGGGGCTTCCTATCCCCTCAGCATCCAGCCAAGGGATATGGTATTTCACCAGAGGGGCAGGCCACCAATATTTCTCAGTCCTCTCTAGTTCTGAGTTGCAGAGAATAAATTCCTGCTGAATGTGGTCAAGAGATTGAGGACTCCCTTCCTCCACCCAGCCCCACTCATAGGACAGCGGCTCTACCTCAGGTGCAGCAGGACAAGAATATTGGGCCTTGATCCCACCACAGATCACTAAAAGGGCAGAGGTTTCACAACAGAGATGCAAACTGAGAAGACCAGAGGCTATTACCCCTGCCCAGGAGTGTCACTCTGGCAGAACTGGATCACTGTCCCTGACACCAGCTCCGGAGCAGGGGCTTAGAGATTCTGCCCAGGGGAGAGGCAATCCA
Organism: Physeter macrocephalus; assembly: GCF_002837175.3. Classification (NCBI taxonomy): domain Eukaryota; kingdom Metazoa; phylum Chordata; class Mammalia; order Artiodactyla; family Physeteridae; genus Physeter; species Physeter macrocephalus. Next base: position 162,095 of record NW_021145313.1, read on the forward strand.
TAAGAACAGAGAGCTCCAAAGCTCTTTCCAAAGGAACTGACTTCATGTGAAACAGAGTATGGGGAAGTTTAAGCCTAAGGGCACATTCAAAAAAATGAAAAATTTGATGGTAAGCACTAAAGAAGCCGGTAGCTTCAAAAACAACCCCTGTAAAGGGGCCCAAATTTAATTGGATCAGACTATGGACCAACTTATGCCCCACATGTAACAAACTACAGAGCAATCAGCTGGCAATTAGTGGGTAAGAACAGCTGGGTATGATACCAGCAGAGGCAGACAGGGTAACACATCAGCAAAAGAAACAGTCAAAGTGAACCCCGCTGAAACCACTGTCATCTCGTGTGACCGTGTGCATGTCTAAGGCTGTGCCCTCAGAGGCTTCATACTGTAGGAGAAGTAGCCTTCATTAAAATAGCCCAGCCAAGTCACTAAAGAAATAAACAAGCAAATAACCAAAACAAGTCTTGTGGTGGAGGGCAAGAATCAGTATTCAGACTTGCTTCAATATAATACCAAAAATGTCCGGTTTTCAACAAAAAATTATGAGATATGCAAAGAAACAGTTCAGTGTGACTCATACACAGGAGAAAAGCAGGCAACAGAAAATGCCTGTGAGAGGGCACAGATGTTAGATTTCACAGAGAAACTTTTTTTTAACATCTTTATTGGAGTATAATTGCTTTACAATGGTGTGTTAGTTTCTGCTTTATAATAGAGAAACATTTTAAAGTAGTCATTATAAATATGTTTGAGGAGCTAAGAACTTAAATCATACAAAGTATGTTCTCCTATAATTCAAAAAGATACACGCACCCCTGTGTTAACAGCAGCACTGTTTACAATAGCCAAGAAGTGGAAACAACTTAAATGTCCATCAACGGATGAAGAGGATGGATGAATGGATAAAGATGATGTGGTACACATGTACAACGGAATACTACTCAGCTGTAAAAAAGGATGAAATAATGCCATTTGCAGCAACATGGATGGACCTAGAGATGACCATATTAAGTGAAGTAAGTCAGAAAGAGAAAGACAAATACATTATGATATCACATATGAATCTAAAATATTATGCAAATGAACTTATCTATGAAACAGAAATAGACTCACAGACATAAAGAACAGACTTGTGATTGCCAAGGGGGAGGGAAGGTGGAGGAGAGAAGGATTGGGAGTTTGGGATTAGCAGCTGCAAACTATAATATATAGACTGGATAAACAACAAGGTCCTACTGTATAGGAAACTGTATTCAATATCCTGTGATAAACCACAATGGAAAAGAATTATGAAAAGGAATGTATATATAACTGAATCACTTTGCTGTACAGCAGAAATTAACACAACATTGTAAATCCAGTATACTTCAATGAAATAAATTAAAAAAGGAAAGCAGGGGCAAAGTATGTTCTCTGACCACGATGGAATGATATTAGAAATCAATAATATAAAGGAATTTGGGGGAATTCATAAATATGTGGAAATTAAACAATATACTCCTAAGTAGCCAATGGCTCAAAGAAGAAATCACAAGAAAATCAGAAAATACTAAGATGAGTGAAAACACAGTGAAGACACAATATATCAAAACTTATGGAATGCAGCTAAAGCAGTGCTTAGAAGAAAATTTTTACCTGTAAAATATAAAAAAGAAGAAAGATATCAAACCCATAACCTGAAAAAGAAAAGCAAACTAAACCCAAAGCAAGCAGGGGGAAGAAAATAATACGGATTAGAACAGAAATGAATGAAATAGAGAACAGAAAAGCAGTAGAGAAAATAAACTAAAAGTTGATTTTTGAAAAGATAAATAAAAGTGACAAAACTTTAACTAGACTGACCAAGAAAAAAAGAGAAGACTCAAATTAGTACAGTTGAGAATGAAAGAAGGAACATTACTACCAACCTTACAGATATAAAAAGGATTGTAAAGGAATACGATGGTCACCTATATGCCAACAAATCAGATAACTCAGATGAAATGGACAAATTTCTAGAAAGACTCAAACTACCAAAACTGACTCAAGAAGAAATAGACAATCTGAATAGACCAGTAACAAGTAAAGAGATTAAGTTAGTAATTAAAAAACCAGCCACATAGAAAAGCTTGGGTCAGATGGGTCTACTGATGAATTCTATCAAACATTTAAAAAATAAACATACCAATCAGTCTCAAACTCTTCAAAAAATAGAAGAGGAGCGAATACTTCCCAACTCATTCTATGAGACAAGTATTACCCTGACACCAAATCTAGATAAAGATATCACAAGAAAGGAAACCACAGGCCAAAATCTCTCATGATTATAAACCCCCAAATCCTCAAATAGTTAAATGAATTCCACAGCATATAAAAAGGATTACACACCATGGCCAAGTGGGATTTATTCCAGGAGTACAGGGTTGGGTTAACATTTTTTTAATCAATTAATTTAATTAATACATCCTATCAACAGAATAAAGGACAAAAACCACATGATCATCTCAATGGATGAAGAAAAAGCATTTGACAAAATTCAATATCTCTTCATGATCAAAACATTCAACAAACAAGGAAAAGGGGAACTTCATTGATCTGATAAAAGGCATCTATAGGACTTCCCTGGTGGCACAGTGGTTAAGAATCCGCCTGCCAATGCAGGGGACATGGGTTTAATCCCTGGTCCAGGAAGATCCCGCATGCCACAGAGCAGCTCAGCACATGCACCACAACTACTGAGCCTGCGCTCTAGAGCCCACGAGCCACAACTACTTAAGCCTGTGCGGTCTAGGGCCCGCATGCTGCAACTACTGAGCCCGTGTGCTGCAACTACTGAAGCCCGTGCGCCTAGAGCCCGTGCTCCGCAACAAGAGAAGCCACCGCAATAAGCCCACACACCTCAACAAAGAGTAGCCCCTGCTCGCTGCAACTAGAGAAAGCCCGTGCACAGCAATGAAGACCCAATGCAGCCAAAAAAAAAAAAAAAAAGTAGCCATTTATTTAAAAAAAAGGCATCTATGAAAAATCCACAGCTAACACTATACTTAATGGTAAAAAACTGAATGGTTTCCCCCTGAGATCAGGAACAAGAGAAGGATGTCTGCTCACGCCACTTCTATTCAACATCATACTGGAGGTTCTGACTAGGGCAATTAGGCAAGAAAATGAAATAAAAGGCATCTAGGGCTTCCCTGGTGGCACAGTGGTTGAGAGTCCGCCTGCTGATGCAGGGGACACGGGTTCGTGCCCCTGTCCAGGAAGATCCCAGATGCCACGGAGCGGCTGGGCCCGTGAGCCATGGCCGCTAAGCCTGTGCGTCCGGAGCCTGTGCTCCACAATGGGAGAGGCCACAACAGTGAGAGGCCCGCGTCCCCCAAAAAAAAAAAAAAAAGAAAAGAAAAAAGGCATTTAGATTAGAAAAACTAAAACTATCTTTATTTACAAGATGACCTGATCTTGCATATAGAAAATCCTAAGGAATCCACTAGAAAAAAAACACAACATTACAATGAATGAGTTCAGTAGGTTACAGGATATAGGAATCAACTGTATTTCTATACACCTGCAATGAACAATCCAAAAATAAAATTAATAATTACATTTGCAATAGCATCAAAAAGAATTAAGTAATTGGGAATAAATGTAGCAAAATAAGTGTAGAACTATTATTCTGAAAACTACAAAACACTAAATCAACTATACTTCACACTTTTTTTTTTTCTGCCACGTGGCTTGCAGGATCTTAGTTCCCCGACCAGGGATCAAACCCGTGCCCCCTGCACTGAGAGCACAGAGCCAACCACTGGACCGCCAGGGAACTCCCTAAATCAACTATACTTCAATTTTTAAAGAATTAAAAAAATAATAACATAAAAACAATACGACTTCCCTGGTGGCGCAGTGGTTAAGAATCCGCCTGCCAATGCAGGGGACGTGTTCCATCCCTGGTTGGGGAAGATTCCCACATGCCCCAGAGCAACTAAGCCTGTGTGCCACAACTACTGAAGCCCGCATGCCCTAGAGCCCCTGCGCTGCAACTACTGAGCCTGTGTGCTGCAACTACTGAAGCCCACATGCCTAGAGCCCATGCTCTGCAACAAGAGAAGCCACCACAATGAGAAGCCCGTGCACCACAACGAAGACCCAACACAGCCAAAACAAAAAAACAAAAAAAAACACCAATAGCTAACTGTTCTTTAACACCCACTATGTCCCAGGAAAACAAAACAAAACAAAACAAAAAAACTTCCAAAACTACAAAACATTGCTGAAAGAAATTAAAGACAAACAAAACAGAAGGACATCCAAGTTCACAGATTACAAGACTTAATATTGTTAAGATGACAATACTCCCCAAATTGATCTTCAGGTTCAATGCAATCTCCATCAAAATTTCAGACATGTTCTTTGCAGAAATTAACAAACTGTTCCTAAAACTCATATGAAAATTCGAGGAACTCCACATAGCCAAAACAATCTTGAAAAAAAAGAACAGGATTGGATTTTGAATTGTATTTATGGATTTCAAAACTTGCTACAAAGCTACAATAATCAAGACATTGTGGTACTGACATAAGTATAAATATATAGGCCAAGAAAACAGAATTGAGAGTCCAGAAATTAATTTTCACTGTTATCATCATTTGATTTTCAACAATGTTACCCAGATGATTCAGTGGGAATGTCTTTTCAACAAACGATGCTAGGTCAACTGGATATCTACAAGCAAAAGAATGAAGTTGGACTCCTACTTCCTACCATATACAAAAAATTAAATCCAACTGGATCAAAGACCTACATGTAAAACTATAAAACTCTTAGAAGGAAACATAGGTGTAAGTCTTCCTGGCAATGGTTTGTTGGATACAACAACAAAAGCACAAGTAACAACAACAACAACAAATAGATAAATTGGAATCCATCAAAATTAAAGGCCTTTGTGTTGTAGAGGACACCATCAAGAATGTGAACTGGCAACCCACAGAATGGGAGAAAATATTTGCAAATCATATATCTGAGAAGGAATTTGTACCCAGAATATATAAAGAAATTTTACAACTCAAAATGACACTGCAATTTTTAAATGGGCAAAAGACCTGAATAGATATTTCTCCAAAGAAGATAGACAAATTGCTAATAAGCCCATGAAAAGATGCTCCACATCGTTAACCATCAGGGAAATGCAAATCAAAACCACAATGAGATGCCGTTTCATACTTACTAGGAAGGCTATAGGCAAAAAGATGAAAAACAAATGTTGATGGGGATGTGGAGAAACTGAAACCCTCATACACCACTTGTGGGATTATAAAATGATGCTACTGCTTTGGAAACAGTCTGGCAGTTTCTCGAAAGGTTAAACATAGAATTACCATATGATCCAGCAATCCTACTCCTTGGTATGTACCAAAAAGAAATGAGAACATATGTCCACACAAAAACCTGTTCACATATGTTAAAAGCAGCATTGTTCATAATAGCCAAAAAGTGCAAACAACCCAAGTGTTCATCAACTGATGAATGGATAAATAGAATGTGGAATATTATTTGGCAATAAAATGTAATGAAGTACTAGTACATGCTATGCACAGATGACCCTTGAAAACACGGTAAATGAAAGAAGCCAGACACAAAAGGTCACACATTACATAATTCCATCTATATGAAATGCCCAGAATAAGCAAATCTATAGAGTGAAAGATTAGAGGCTGTCTAGAGGGGAGGATGGGGTTTGGAGCAGAGGTGGAATGGAAAGTAACTGCTAAAGGGTAGTGGATTTCTTTTAGGGTGATGACAGCGTTCTAAAATTGATTGTGGTGATGGTTGTACAACTCTGAATATACGAAAAACCACTGAATTGCACACTGAATTGTGTGGTATGTGAATTATATTTCGATAAAGATGTTATTTAAAAAAATAAAGGGGGGCTTCCCTGGTGGCGCAGTGGTTGCGCGTCCGCCTGCCGATGCAGGGGAACCGGGTTCGCGCCCCGGTCTGGGAGGATCCCACGTGCCGCGGAGCGGCTGGGCCAAAGGGCATAACTTCCCACTGAGATGAGAGAAAAAGTGGCATAATTAAGACAAAATAAAACAAACCAAAAGCAAGAAAGGAGAGAAAAGTGGAACAGAAGAAAGCATAAAATAAAACGTAAGACATAAGTCCAAATATATACACACACACATATATAAATGATTAAAAATGTTTAAAAATACAAGTATATGCTATTTAGACACATTTAAGACTTAAGAATATAGAAAAGAAAAGCAGAAGGATGAAAAAAATAAGTAAACATAACTCAATGAAAGCTGTTATAGCTATATTATTATCACACAAGAGACTTTAAGTAAAAAAATTACTAAGATAAAGAAGGTCAATTCATAATGTTAAAATGTTCAATTTATGAGGAAGATAATTTAAATTGTGTGTAATTCTTTATCTTCCTTATTGTCTCTCCCAACTAGAGCAGGCATTTCTGTCTGTTGTGTTCTCTGAAATATCGCTAGCAACTAGAACAGTGCCTGGCACATAGAAGCACTTAATAAACATTTGTTCAATAAATTAATACATAGCCCCAAGATACAAAAGCAACAACTGACAGAATAATGATGAATAAATTGAAAGAATAATAAGGAATAACACACAAATCCATAATTATAGTGGGTGACAAAGCAGTAAGGATACAAAAGATTTGAACAGCAGTAAGGATACAAAAGATTTGAACAATCATGACCTAAAAGACATACAGAAAATACTGTGCCTAACAGCAGAGAACACATTCTTTTCAAGCACAAAGAACCATTCACAGAAATTGACATATACTGGACCATACAAGTCTCAACAAATTGAAACTTATATGGTCCAGGACTTGTATTTGAGGACTCAAATTAAATGGTACCACCATTAAAATCTATATAATTATGAGATATATAAGATAATCAGGGAAATGAAATTATTGAATATTTGGTTATAAGAAATTATGGTTAATTTTTTAGTGTGATATGGTATTGTGGTTATATTTTTAAAAGTCTTTTAGGGATAATACAGGAATATTTATGGATGAAATGATATGATGTCTGTAATTTGTTTCCAAATAATCTGGGAGTGGAGGTGTAGTGCAGGGAGGTGGGCAAGGGGATAGATGAAATGAGACTTGCCATATTGGCCCAAGCCAGACGACACACAGGTGGGTCACTGGACAATTATCTCTGATTCTATGTTTTAAATTTTCCATAACAAAAATTTTAAAAAGACAATCTTTAAATATATATAAACTGCACCCAGCAATTACACTTTCAAGATACAGTTACACATATACATATGTATAATGGAATAATCTTTTGTAATGACAAAAAGTAGGGGGGAAACTATTTTAATCAGTACAGTAATGGTGACAAAATGATAGAATATTCACACAATGGAACATTATGCAAATGTGAAAACAAAGAATAAAGTTCTAGATGTACTGACATTGAAAGATCTCTAAGAATTATTGTCAAGATATACAAAAACAAGGTGCAGAACATGTGTTTAATATATTGTGTGTTGTGTGTAAAAAAAGGGAACAGGAAATAAGAATCTCTAGTCATAATTGCTTTTAAACACACAAAGAAAGGCTGGAAGGACAAAGAATAATCTAAGCAGGGTTACTTGGGGGGTGGGGGTGGGGGAAGGGCATGATGGGAAATGAGCAGGTGGGAGGGAAGTTTGAGAGGGAAATTTTTCACTGCACACCTCTTTATAGTTTCTGGGTTTTGAGTCATGGGAAAGTATTATCCATTTAAAAATTAGATAAAGAAACTTAAAATAGGCTTAGAAAACTGTGACACATACCTAAAGTAATACTTGGAGAGAAATTTATAAGAGACGTATTATAAAAGAGGAAAAGCTGGAAATGAACTAAGTATTCATTTCAAGAAGTTAGAAAAAACCAGCAAATTAAAGCTGAAAAAAGTAGAAGGAAGGAAAATAAAGATTAGCGTGGAAATAAATACAATGGAAAACAAATACGATACAGAAGGTCAACATAGCCAAAATTAGTTCTCTGAAAAGTCTACTAAAACCGACCAACCTCTTGAGAAACTGACCAGTAACAAAAGAGCAAGGCAAAAATAACCCATGAGCAAGAAAAAGAGAAACCTAATTACAGATGCTACAGAAATTAGAAAGATAATAGAAGGATATCATGAACAACTTCATACCAATAAATCTGAAAAATGAGACAAACTAGATAAATTCCTTAAAAATATAACTTACTAAAACTGACCCAACTAGATATAGAAAACTTTGAATATTCCTAAAACTACTAAATCAAATGAATCATAAGTTTATGATTTCCACAAATCATAAAGGTTTTCCATAAATCTTTCCACAAAGAAAACCTAGACCAAGATGATTTTCCAGGTGAATTCTAGCAAACATTTAAGGAATAAAAAATTGCAATCTTACACACCCTTCAGAGTATAGAAAAAGTGAACATTTTTCAACTTATTTTCTGAGGCTAGCATAACCTTGTCACTAAAGCATGATAAGGACAGTACTAGAAGGAAACACTATACAAGATCCTTTAAAACATCACAAACTGAGCCCAACAAGATATAAAAGGATAGTCAAAGGTAATACATATGACTGAACTGGGTTCATCTCAGGAAAGCAAAATTGGTTTAACATTAGAAAAGCAATAAATAACTTAATGTCAAATCACAGATACAGAGAATAAACTAGTGGTTATCAGTGGGGAGATGAAGAGGGGGACAATATAGGGATAGAGGATTAAGAAGTACAAACTATAATGTATAAAATAAACTACAAGGATATACTGTATAACACGGAGAATACAGCCAATATTTTATAATAACTATAAATGGAGTATAACCTTTAAAAATTGTGAATCACCACATTGTACACCTGTAATTTATATAATATAATCAACTACTATACTTCAATTTTTAAAAATGTTTTAATAAAATAAGAGCAAAAAAAATTTCTGAGTGTATAAAAAGCTAACAATGGTTACCTTTTTATGGGGATGGGAAGAGACTGATGAGGGGAAAGGTGTATTGAGGCTTTTCTCTGTATACTTTGTAAAGCATTTCTACGTTGGAGCTATGAAAACTTAATACTTATTCAAAAATTAAATATAAAATTTTTTAAGTGTGAAAAAAATCCAAGTTAGAAAGAGAACAGAACAAACTTAAAAGAAGAAGAAGGAAAGAAATAATAAAGATAAAATAATGAAGATGTTAATGAAATAGTAATCAGACAATAGAGAGGATAAACAAAGTCAAAAGGTAGCTCTTGGACTAACAGACAAATCTCTGGCAAGACAGATCAACAAAAAGAGAAAAGGCAAAGTCAATATTAGGAATTTAAAAGGGGGTATGGCCTTCCCTGGTGACGCAATGGTTGAGAATCTGCCTGCCAATGCAGGGGACACGGGTTCGAGCCTTGGTCTGGGAAGATCCCACATGCCGCGGAGCAACTAGGCCAGTGAGCCACAACTACTGAGCCTGCGCGTCTGGAGCCCGTGCTCCGCAACAAGAGAGGCCGCGATAGTGAGAGGCCCGCGCACCGCGATGAAGAGTGGCCCCCGCTTGCTGCAACTAGAGAAAGCCCTCGCACAGAAACGAAGACCCAACACAGCCAAAAATTTTAAATATATATAAAAATAAATTAATTAATTTTAAAAAGGGGGGTATATCTACAAAAACGGATTTTAAATAAAAATAAAACACTAAGTTTATGCTAATACACTTGAAAATTTAGGAATGAAATAATGGCCTAAGAATTTATAATTTATTAATGCTTCATGACATAGTAAACCTAAAAAATTTTATTATCATTAAGTAAATTAAAACAGTAGTAAAAACCATGCCCACAATATACCAATATTGTGGTGAATTGTGGGGATGAGGCAGTTTTACAGAGTTCTCCCAAACCTTTAAAGAACAGATGAATTCCTATCTTAGCAAACTATTTCAGAGAACAGAGAAAGAGGGAAGCTTCTCAAGGCACTTATGAAACTAATATTACCTGATACCAAAAGAAGGTAAGCACCATACAAAAAAAGAAAATTATAGACCAATTCACACATGAAAATAGCTGTAAAAATCACGTATTAGGAGACTGAACATAGCAATGTGTTAAGAATAGTTCATGACGATGGATTATCCCAGAAATGCAAGGGTAAAAAACCTTAGAAAATAAATTACTTTAATTTACCATATCAAAAAACAGAGATGAAAAACCACAGGACCCTCTTAATAGATACAGAAAAACATGTGTTAAAATTCCACAGCTTTGCATCATGAAAATATTCAGCAAATTAGGAATAGAATGGATCTTCATTCACCTGATAAAGAGTGTCTACAAAAAGCCTACAGGAAAATATGTTAATAGCGTAACTAAAGGGACTTCCCTGGTGGTCCAGTGGTTAAGACCCTGCACTCACGGGCTTCCCTGGTGGCGCAGTGGTTAAGAATCCACCTGCCAATGCAGGGGACACGGGTCTGAGCCCTGGTCCGGGAAGATCCTACATGCCGTGGAGCAACTAAGCCTATGCGCCATAACTACTGAGCCTGCACTCTAGAGCCCGCGTGCCACAACTACTGAGCCCCCGTGCCTAGAGCCTGTGCTCCACAACAAGAGAAGCCTGTGCACACAACAAAAGAGTAGCCCCCGCTCTCCACAACTAGAGAAAGCTCGCATGCAGCAATGAAGACCCAACACAGCCAAAAGTAAATAAATAAATTTATTTAAAAACAACAAAACAAAAACCTTGGTTAAATACCCTGCGTGGGCTTCCCTGGTGGCATGGTGGTTAAGAATCCACTTGCCAGTGAAGGGGACACGGGTTTGAGCCCTGGTCTGGGAACAGCCCACATGCTGCGGAGCAACCAAGCCCGTGCACCACAATTACTGAGCCTGCGCTCTAGAGCCTGCAAGTCACAACTACTGAGCCCGTGAGCCTAGAGCCCATGCTCCACAACAAGAGAAGCCACCGCAATGAGAAACCTGAGCACCGCAAGGATGAGTAGCCCCCACTCACCGCAATTAGAGAAAGCCTGTGTGCAGCAATGAAGACCCAACGCAGCCAAAAATAAGTAAATAAAGTAAATAAAATTTTTTTAAAATAATAAATAAATAAAGACCCTGCACTCCCAATGCAGGGGGCCCAAGTTTGATCCCTGGTCAGGGAACTAGATCCTGCATGCTGCAAATGAAAAAAGATCCTGCATGCCGCAACTAAAGATCCCACACGGGGACTTCCCTAGTGGCGCAGTGGTTGAGAATCTGCCTGCCAATACAGGGTACACGGGTTCGATCCCTGGTCCGGGAAGATCCCACAACCCATGGAGCAACTAAGCCCATGAGCCACAACTACTAAGCCTGCACTCTAGAGCCCATGAGCCACAACTACTGAGCCCTTGCGCCACAACTACTGAAGCCCGCGTGCCTAGAGCCCATGCTCCACAACAAGAGAAACCACCGCAATGAGAATCCCACACCCTGCAGTGAAGACCCAACACAGCCAAAAAAAAAAGAAAAAAAAAGATCACGCACACCGCAACTAAAGATTCTGCACGCCACAACAAAGATCCTGCGTGCCGCAACTAAAAAAAAAAAAAAGACCTGGCACAGCTAAATAAATAAATAAAATATTTTAAAAAACTAGTGTAACTTCAGGAGCACTCCCTTTAAAGTCAGGAACAAGTCAAAAATGGCCATCATCACCATTTCTATTGCCCTGTAAGTATAAGGAAAATGAAATGTATATGAATTAGAAAGGAAGAAACCAAAATTGTCCCTATTTGCAGATGACATGATTATTTATACAGAAAATCCATGGGAATCTGCAAACTATTAGAAATGAGAGAGTTCAGCAAAGTTGCTGAAATACAAGACCAATACATAAAATCAATTAATGTGACCATACACCAGCAACAACCAATCGTAAGATGTAATTTTTTAAAAGATGCCATTTACAATTGCATCAAAAACTATAAGGTGCCTGTATGCTTAAAACATGTACATATACACACAAGACACAAATAAACAAAAGCTACAAGGTATCTAGGACTAACCTCACATAAGATATACGAAAGCTTCACAGAGAAAATTTAAATCTTACTAAAGTACAAGACAATAAAAAGAAGTAAACCTCATGTTCATAGTATATGAAGACTCAATATCATAAAATATCAATTCTCTCCAAATTAATCTAAAATTCAACATGCTTCCAATTAAAATTCCCAAAAGAGTTTTTCACAGAACTTATCCAATAATAGCCCAGATGGTTTTGAAGAACAAAGGAAAATGCATATTATCAGATAACAAAACTTAGTAATAGACAGACTTTTAAAACAAAAGAGAAGCCAATAAGAAAGTGCACACATATATTTGAACCTGATAAATGGCTGAGGTGGTGCTACAAATCAGAGAGGAAATGCAGATTCCTCAATAAATGATGCTGGGACAACTGGTTATCCTGATGGAAATTAGGTATATTTAGGTCCCAAGCTTACACTATACATTAAATTTTTGATTGAATTAAAGTCCGAAATATAATAAGAAATCTTCTAAAACTTGAAAAATATAGGTGAATAGAAAAGTATTTAATAAAAGATCCAAAGTACAAACTATAAAGAAAAAGACTGAAAATTTTAATCATATTGGAATTAAGGATTCAAAACTAATATACAGAGAGCTGCTGCATTTCTATACACTAACAATGAAATATCAGAGAAATTAAGAAAACAATCCCATTTACCACTGCATCAAAAACAATAAAATACCTAGGAATAAACCTACCTAAGGAGGCAAAGACCTGTACTCTGAAAACTATAAGATGCTGATGAAAGAAATCAAATCTGAAAAAGAAATTAAGGAAACACTCCCATTTACCACTGCATCAAAAACAATAAAATACCTAGGAATAAACCTACCTAAGGAGGCAAAAGACTTACTCCAAAAATTATTAGACATTGATGAAAGAAAGTGAAGTTGACACAAACAGATGGAAAGATATATCGTGTTCTTGGGTTGGAAGAATATTGTTAAAATGACCATACTACCCAAGGCATTCTACAGATTCAATGCTTTCCCTATTAAAATACTAGTGGCATTTTTCACAGGACTAGAACAAAAATTTTTTAATTTGTATGGAAACACAAAAGACCCCAAATAGCCAAAACAATCATGAGAAAGAAGAACAGAGATAGAGGAATCACTCTCCCTGACTTGAGACAATACTACAAAGTTACAGTAATCAAAACAGTATGGTACTGGCACCAAAAAAAACAGACACATAGATCAGTGGAACAGGACAGAAAGCCCAGAAATAAACCATGCACTTATGGTCAATTAATCTATGACAAAGGAGGCAAGAATATACAATGGAGAAAAGACAGTCCCTTCAGCAAGTGGTACTGGGAAAACTGGACAGCTACATGTGAAATAATTAGAACATTCTCTAACACCATATACAAAAAATAAACTCAAAATGGATAAAAGACCTAAATATAAGACCAGATACTGGGACTTCCCTGGTGGCACAGTGGTTAAGAATCCGCCTGTTAATGCAGGCGACATGGGTTCGATCCCTGGTCTGGGGAGATCCCACATGCCTCAGAGCAACTAAGCCCGTGCGCCACAACTACTGAGACTGCGAGCCACAACTACTGAGCCCACATGCCACAACTACTGAAGCCCACACGCCTAGAGCCTGTGCTCCGCAACAAGAGAAGCCACTGCAATGAGAAGCCTGCTCGCCGCAACTAGAGAAAAGCACGCCCACAGCAACGAAGACCCAACGCGGCCAAAAAAAAAAAAAGACCAGATACTATAAAACTCCTAGACGAAAACATAGGCAGAACACTCTTTGACATAAATCACAGAAATTTTTTCTGGCTCCGTCTCCTAGAGAAGTGGAAATAAAAGCAAAAATAAACAAATGGGATCTAATTAAACTTAAAAGCTTTTGCACAGCAAAGAAAACCATAAACAAAGCGAAAAGACCACGTATGGAATGGGAGAAAATATTTGCGAACAATGTGACCAACAAGGGCTTAATTTTCAAAATATACAAACAGCTCATACAGCTCAATATCAAAAAAACAACCCAATCAAAAAATGGGCAGAAGATCTAAATAGACATTTCTCCAGAGAAGACATACAGATGGCCAATAGGCACATGAAAAGATGCTCAACATTGCTAATTATCAGAGAAATGCAAATCAAAACTACAATGAGGTATCACCTCACACCAGTCAGAATAGCCATCATTAAAGTCTACAAATAATAAATGCTGCAGAGGGTGTGGTGAAAAGGGAACCCTCCTATACTGTTGGTGGGAATGTAAATTGGTGCAGCCACTATGGAAAACAGTATGGAGGTTCCTTAAAAAACTAAAAATAGAGTTACATATGATCCAGCAATCCCACTCCTGGGTATATATCCAGATAAAACTTAATTCAAAAAGAAACATGCACCCTAATGTTCATAGCAGCACTATTTACAATAGCCAAAACATGGAAGCAACCTACATGTCCATTGACAGATGAATGGATAAAGAGATGTGGTATATATACACAATGGAATACTACTCAGCCATAAAAACAATGAAATAATGCCATTTGCAGCAACATGTATGCACCTAGAGATTATCATACTAAGTGAAGTAAGTCAGAAAGAGAAAGACAAATATCATATATCACTTATATGTGGAATCTAAAATATGATACAAATGAACATATTTACAAAACAGAAACAGACTCACAGACATAGAAAATAAACTTATGGTTACCAAAGGGGAAAGGGGGTGGGGGAGGGATCAATTCTAAGTTTGGGATTAGCAGATACACACTACTATATATAAAATAAACAATAAGGACCTACTGTATGGCATAGGGAACTATATTCAATATCTTGTAATAACCTATAATGGAAAAGAATCTGAAAATATATATATAACTGAATCACTCTGCTGTATACCTGAAACTAACACAACATTGTAAATCAACTATACTTCAATAAAAAGTTTGTTCTGAAAAAAAATTTTGTTAATTAAAAGTACATTTAAGACATTCTAAACAAAAGAAAAAGATAAGCTATAGAGAAAATGTAAGTAACTAAGGAATTAAATATGGAATATATTTAAAAATGCCTACCTAACTCATTCTATGAGGCTAGCATTACCCTGATACCAAAGCCCAACAAAGGTATTACAAGAAAAGAAAATTATAGACCACTATCCCTTGTGAATACAGATGCAAAACTCCTCAACAAAATACTAGGAAAACAAATTCAGCAGCACACTGAAAGCATTATACATCATGATTTATGTGGGATTTATTCCAGGAATGCAAAGATGGTTCAACATATAAAAAAATCAATCTATATAACATAATACATCACATTAATATAATAGAATGCAGAAAAAAGCCACATGATCATCTCAATTCACGTAGAAAAAGCATTTGACAAACTTCAACATTCTTTCATGATAAAATTACTTGATAAACTAGGAACAGAAGAGAATGGCTCAACATGATAAAGGCCATACATGAAAACCCCACCACTAATGTCACACTCAATGATGAATGAATGAGAGCCTTTCCCCTAATATTAGGAACAAGATAAGAATGCCTACTTTATGTCACTTCTATTTAACACAGTACTAGAAGTTCTAACCAGAGCAATTAAGCAAGAAAAAGAAAGGGCATCAAAATTGGAAAGGAAGAAGTAAATTTCTCTCTGTTTCAGAGGTGACATGACATTACACATAGAAAATCCAAAGGAAGCCGTGCTCGCCTTCTGAGATGGACCACATTCTGCCTATGGAATGTGTATCTCTCCTTTCACTTTACCATGGCTTGCTTTTTGAATTCTTTCCTGCACAAAATCAAGGACCCTCACTTGATGGCCCATCCCAGGAACTCGCCTGAGACCTGGGACATGACCAGCCTCTTGTGCCTCATTTTCCTGCAACCTCTTTGCAAAGGATATTAATAAATCTACTTCTTACCTATCACTTTCCCTCTTGCTGAATTCCTTCTGCTCTGAAACGTAAAGAACCTGAGCTTCATTAAGTCCTGAGACGAGCTGTGTGGTTTCACTTGGAAGACTGCGGGTTTGAGTCCCATCTGGGGTGCAGTTTTAGCTCCTCCTCAAAGGATATACATAACGATCTGATACAGTCTTTGAGTTCTGCAGGAACTAAGGCCCCCACCCAGATAGAGGACAGAATGATGATACTGACCTTCCTGACTTCAATCAACTAAAGCTTGAACTCTGTCCACTTTTGCCTCAATTCTATGCTGATCTCCTCTACTCAAGCCTCTTCATGAGTATGCATGTACCCTTAGCTAAAAAATTCCCCAATTTTGCTGTTCGGGGAGACACTGCTTTGGAAAGATCCCCCCTGTCCTTCGTACTTGCTGCAAGTAATAAATCCTTCCTTCTCCTGAAAAAAAAAAAAAAAAGAAAAGAAAAGAAAAGAAAATCCAAAGGAACCCAAACAAAAAAATTGTTAGAGCTAATAAATAAATTCAGCAAAGATGCAGGATATAAAATCAACATGCAAATATCAGTTGTATCTATACATTTGCAATGAACAATTCAAAAAGGAAATTAAAAAAAAAATTTCATTCACAATAGCATCAAAAAAAAAAAATACTTAGGGTACATTTATCCAAGGAGGTGAAAGACTTGTACACTGAAAACTACAAAACATTATTAAAAGAAATTATAGAAGATACAAATAAATGGAAAGACATTCCATGTTCATGGACTGGAAAACATAATATTGCTAAGACGGCAATACTACACTAAGTGATGTACATATTCAATGCAATCCCCATCAAAATCTCAACAGCATATTTTACAGATATAGAAAAACCCATCTTAGGGCTTCCCTGGTGGCGCAGTGGTTAAGAATCCGCCTGCCAACGCAGGGGACACGGTTCAAGCCCTGGTCCGGGAAGATCGCACATGCCGCGGAGCAACTAAGCCCGTGCGCCACAACTACTGAGCCTGCGCTCTAGAGCCCGTGAGCCACAACTACTGACCCCACGTGCTTAGAGCCCATGCTCCGCAACAAGAGAAGCCACCTCAATGAGAAGCCCACGCACCGCAACGAAAAGTAGCCCCCACTCGCAGCAACTAGAGAAAGCCCCCGCGCAGCAATGAAGACCCAATGCAGCCAAAAATAAATAAATAAATAAATAAATTTTTTTAAAAAAAATCATTGAACTGAATCTCCATGCCACGCCACAGAATGGTAAAAAACTCGATTAGTGAAAAAGCAAAACTATACTGATGTATAACTTTAAAACACAAAATATATATATTGCCTGGGATATGTGTAGCACTAATAAAAGTATAAAGCAAGCATAGAGATGGTTGTGGTTGTTTCTGAAGAGGAGAGAGAGGGAAGAAATGAGAGGGTGGCTTTTACTATATCGTTAGCATTTTATTCCTTCTATTAAAAAAAACAGATCTGAAGCAAATATGGCAAAATGTTAACATCTGTTTAACTTGGCAGTGGATTTATGGGTCTCTTTGACATTATTTTCTGTATGTTTGAAATGTTTCATAATTAAACATTTTAATGGAAAAATCTTAGATCTCTCTGAAATCTTACTTAATGTACGAATTGAGATAGGGATCCAAATTTATTTAATTCCATATGGCTAACCAATTGCTGCCAAACTCCCCGGAAACTGCACTTTTACCAAACGCTGTGCACACTGCTCCTGCCAAGAAGGCACTGGGAAGATGAAACTTCACCAGGCCTGCCCTGGAGTGGGGGATTCACTCAGTCACTCAGGCTACGAACTTGGGTGGCCCATCAACATATACAAGCAGCCACAGAGGAACACCCTCAACTTTCTGCCACTAAAACCTCCAGACTCCCCAGCAAATATGCCATCTTTCTGTTCTAGTTACAACCACAGAGCCGCCTCCTCAGGATCCTAGCCCTGCCCACATTCTCTTCTCATTCTTTCTCCCGAACCTCAACCTGGCCTCCTTTCTACTAAGTCCACCCAGCATTTAAACACGCTCCCATCTTAACACATGAAACAACAAGCACAGAGTCCCACTTTCCCAAGCCCACAGCCCTGCTAACTAGTGCTCGCCTTTTCCCTTCCCTTCACAGCCAGACTTCTTCAAAGATTCCCAGTTCCTCACCACGTTCCTCAACACCTCAGCTTCACCAGGCCACTGAAACTGCTCTGGTGGAGACTGCCAGTGACCTCTGGCACTGAGTCCAACCAAAGGACTGGTCAGGGGAGACTGGGAGCAGAGGACTTACCAATTTTCATCTGGTTCCCATCCCTACAGTCTGAAGTTTTATTTCCATGCTCCTGTTTTGCTTTTATTAAAATAACAAGTCCTATGATCACCCACAAGCAGTTTTTAATTCTCCTCTTCCTTGAAGGTTCAGGTGCAGCCAACACCACGGACCAGTCCCTCCTTGAGACATGTCCTTCCTGGGTTCCACGTCACCACAGTCTCCCTTCCGGTCGCTTCTTCTTGGCAAAGCTCCCTTCTGCCCAGGCTTTCAATGCTGGCTTCCTCCCAGTTCTGTCCCACTTCTCACTATATCCTGTTTCTTGGGCGGGGGGCAGGGGAGGATTTCATCCATACCATGGCTTCAATTATTAACAGTATGTCAATGGCTCCAGCACTCTGGGTTCAATTTAGATCTCTCTCCTCAGCTCCAGACCCACAGATCCACAGCCTCCTCAGATTTCTCTACTTGGATGCCTACAGCCACTAAAATCATTGTATTCAAAATCAAAATCATCATCTTCCTTCACCAAACCTACTCCTCTTCCCACTGTACCCATCTCAAAAACAAATCACCATCCATCCAGTTGCTCAAGCCAGAAACCTGGGAATCTTACTATATTGATTTTGCCCCTTAAATGTCTCCAATAATTCACACGTCTTCACCCCTGGACCACCTTGTTTTCTCACCTGCATTACTGCAACCACCTTCTCACTGGTCTCCCAATCATTTGCCATGCTCCAGCCAGAGTGAGCCTTCAAAACCAACACCGAATATGGCACCACTCTGCTCAAAATACTTCACTGGCTCCCCCTCGTTTCTCAGATTGTCCAAACTCCTCAACACAGCTACAGAGCTTCATGACCTGTGACTTGTCCCCTAAAGACTGCCCAGCCTCATCTCCCACAATTCCCTCCAGTCACTGGGAACGGCTATCAATCCCTCCTGCCCCCAGGCCTTTCGCACTCACTGTACCTTCCGCCTGGAATGCCCCTCCTTCCCACTGGTCTGTAGCTGCTGGACTAACTCTTCATCCTTCAACTGCTGGTTCAAAGGTCACCTCCTCCAGAGGCCTCCCCTTGACCTGGACTCGGTTAGTTCCTTTACTGTGTGCTCCCCTGTGAGAAGTGCCTCACCCATCAGAGAGTTTATCCTGCTTCCTGTGGCTCTTTATTTAATGTCTGTCTCCTGAGAGCAGGACTAGGTCTCTCAGTCACCATTTCACCTCCAGTGTCTATTATAGTGCTTAGCACAGGGCATATGGTTCAGCAGATGTCAGTAAAATGCCTTCAGTTCTCGGCCTACTGAAGGTACAGACAAGTAAAGAAACAAACAATGCAATCAAGTGCTATAATAGATTATATATGTGTGTGGATGCTGTGGGTTGCTATAGTCTGAATGTCTGTGCCTTCCTAAAATTCATATATTGAATTCCTAATGCCCACTGTGATAGTATTAGGCCGTGGGACTTTTGGGAGATGCTTAAGTCATGACGATGGAACCCTCATAAATGGGATTAATGCTCTTATGAAAGAGACCCCACAGAGCTCCTTTGTGAGGACACAAGAAGTCTGAGACCTGGAAGAGGGCCCTCCCCCAACCATGCTGGCACCCTGATCTCAGACTTCCAGCTTCCAGAACTGTGAGAAATAAATTTCTGTTGTTTATAAGTTACCCAGCCTGTAGTAGTTTCTTACAGCAGCCCAAACAGGCTAAGACGTGGATATATGTGGACGTGGCTGTATGTATATGAAGCGCTGAGGGAACACAATAAACTTTCTGGGCTAGCCAAGAAAGGTCACATAAAATAAAGTGACATTTGAAATGGCTTATCGTTTCTTCCATTCATTCAGTAAATAATCTCTGGGCACCTACTTGGTGCCAGGCGCTGTTGAAGGCACTGAGGCTACAGCATAAAATGAGACAGACATTGGCCCTGACTTCCTGGAGCTCATTCTAGTGGGGATAGAGAGAGAGATTAAACTCAAAAAATAAGCTAATTTCAGGAAATGATATATGCATTGAAGAATATAAAACACTGTAGGTGTTTACCAGGATCAAGGCAGAAGGGTGTGTGTGTCTGTGTGCCTATGTTAGGTCTCCCTGTGGAGGTGTCATAGGTACATATAACCTGAGAGGATGGAGCCAGCCATTCAAAGATCTCTGGGAAGATGGCGCTAGGCAGAGCTAACAATGAGACTCACTGGTTCAAAGGACGGGAAGAAGGGCAGTGGACAGAAACGCAGTAAGATGTTATATCTCCAACCCAGACCCCGTCCCGGAACTCCAGAATTACAGAGTCAACTACCAAGTGACCATCACCACTGGGATATCTAATAGGCATCTTGACCTTCATATGTCCAACACCAGCCTAGTTTCCTCCTCCAAACCCGTTTCTTCCCACTTGAGTAAATGAAAATTCCATTCTCCCAGTTGCTCAAGCTAAAATCCCTGGAGTCATACTTGACTCCACCTCACATCCAATCCATCAACAAATCTTGGCTCTACCTTCAAAATATATCCAGAATCTGGCTGCTTCCCACCACCTCCACTGCTACCATCCCAGTCTGTGCTGAAGTATTTGGATCTTATCCTTTGTGTGAGGCATAATTATTGAAGGCTTTCCAGAACTCGGCAGAGAAGGGACACTTGCTCATAGTGGTGTGCTGAAGCCAGCTCAGGCCAGTTCACCAGAGCCAACTGGTAAGTTTTCAGGAATGTTGCAAGATGATTGACATCACAGTGATAGCATGAATTTTGCCATGATGGGGATATTTATACCATGGATACTGGCAAACATTACATCTGGGCTTCTCCCTCCACCATCCCACCCTACCCTGGTGATCCCGGTGTTCCGCATTTACCAGCACACAGCTGCATGTGCAAATCTGTATTACATAAAGATAATTCTTGTGTCATGTCGTTCTCTACAGGTGTTTATGTTTGTGAATACACATTAGAATCACCTGAGGAACTCTGCCTACCATACAGCTGTCTGCCTGAACTCAGTTAAGGACTACTGGATTGGGAACACTTGTTAAGAGGCTGTCGGCAGTGATGCAAGCGAGATGAAGGTACCAAGCATGGGAAAGAAGAGGCGAGTTGTGAGAGAAGTCTAGAAGTAGAACGAGTGGACTTTGTTGTTGACCAACAAAGTTGGTTGTTGTTTGTTGTTGACTTTGTTGATTCCTTTCCTCCATATCACTTCTCAGTTTGTAATCACAGGCTCATTTCTGTGATTCTTTAATCTCTGTCTTCCTCTCCTGACCGTAGTCCATGAGGGCAGGGGCTGCGTGTCTGCTCACCACTGTACCCCCAGAGCAGAGCCCAGTACCTACACCAGCATGACCTCACTGCAGAGTCGTTAAATGATGAAAGGAGGACAAAGTGAAGAAGGAAGAGTCAATAATGACACTCAGCTTAGGTGACACAAAGGAGAAACACAGATAAAAGTGTGGTTGGGGGTTCAGAGGGGAGGATTTGGGAAATGTTGACTTGAAATGCCTCTGAAAATCCAGGCAGTGATGCGAAGCTAGAAATATGAGTCTTAAACTTAAGAGTTTCGGGTCTGGGAGAGAAACTCTTGACTATACCACGCAACCCTGCCCTCTTCCCTTAGAATCTGAGTTGTCACTGGGGGAGGGTCAACTTCCCTCTCCCAAGACTCACCCGAACCTCGGCCTCCCGGGGTCTCCCGTTGAGGTCGCATTTGGACCCGTTGCCATAGGTCTGGCTGTGGTAGCGTTTCAGGCGATGCTGCTTGGAGGCCTGGGGAGGACATCAGGCAGGAGGGAGGGGTGTGAGAAAGACAGCAAGGGGGAAGAAGAGCACTTTATCCTAATAGCCACCAAACCCCAAGAAACACGTCAGCTAATCCTGACCCTCCCCTTCTCATCAGGGCTCTCAGTCTGTAGCCCAGACCCCTTTCTCTCCCAATGCCACACTCCTGCCACCTTGGCTGTTTCATCATTCCAGTCGAAGGCCGATTGGTAGTAGCCGAGATAGAGGACTTCACCTTTGATCTCTGAATCTGCAAGAGAAAGCACAGTGAAGCATGGTTACCCTGTCCTCAGAGGACTAGGAGGAAAGGGAACTGGGGAGGGAGGTCACCTTCCATGACAGGTTGCTGAGGGCTTAGGAAAAATGTAGGCGGGAGTCACCTTCCATGTGGTACTGCTGGATGTGGCGTCCATAGCAGAATTCATATGTCCACCAGTCCTTGGTCTGACAATTAAAAAAATGAACAATCGGGGGGTGGAGTACAGATGTCTCTTCTTGGAACCAGAATCTCTCCTGGCTCCAAGACATATAACCTCTCATTTACTTTTCATCTCCCTCTGTTTCCGCACTCAATCCTCCAGGTTCTTGGTGAGGAGGGAGGGCTGTTTGCCTTCTGTGACTTGGAGAGAGACCTCTACAGCCTAAGTGGTTAGCACCTGTGGGCTTTCCACTCTTCTCTTTTTATAAAAAAATCCTTCTTTGGGGACTTCCCTGGTGGTCCAGTGGTAAAGAATCCGCCTTGCAATGCAGGGGATGTGGGTTCAATCCCTGGGCAGGGAACTAAGATCCCACATGTCGTGGTGCAACTAAGCCCGCGTGCCTCAAACTAGAGAGCCTACGCGCCCTGGAGCCTGCATGCCACAACTAGAGAAAAGAAAAACCCGTATGCCACAACTAGAGAGAGAAGCCCGCGCGCCACAACGAAAGATCTCGTGTGCCTCAACGAAGATCCCACGTGCAGCAACTAAGACCCAACACAGCCAAAAAAAAAAAAAATCCTCCTTTGTCGTCCATAAAGATACGAAATCATGATATCCTTGAAGCACTCAGACCAGGGAAACATAGAATATTAAAGTATTAATTGAACTCCCTTATACTGTTTTAGCCACGGGGGATACAGCTGTGAACAAGATAAATTCTCTGATTTCATAGACTTATGTTCTAGCGCTAGGACTCAGACCAAAAATGAATAAACTGACGATTCAGTTAAAAAGATGATTTCAAAAAAAAAAAAGATGATTTCAGATCATGAAAAGTGCCATCATGATGAAAATAAAATAGGATACTGGGCAGAGAGTGACAGGGGAGGGGGTGACTTTGCCAGGAAGGCTTCTCTAGGGGAGTGCCCCTACTGCCCCACACTGACCCTCTTTAGCACCTCAATCTTAGCTTAACCCTTATTCTGAGCTCTTCTAACTCTCCTCTACATTCAGCAAGTGTCATCAGTGGTTACAGGATTCTTTGCTTCTTTCCTATCTGTACAATATGCCTACTCCTTCAATGGCCTTCTTAATTCCAACAGATCCTCCCCATCACTCCTCATTCACAGGCACAATGGTTCCCAAATTGATAGTTTTCAAGCCCTAGTTCCTTCCATCCCAGTCCCTTTCACCTTCAGCAGGCAGGGCGCATCTTTCATTGGGCTCAACAACTCAGGGATCCCAGGCCCTTGGTAAGCAGGTGCCTCCTCCTCCCTTTCACGCTGGAAGTGAATAGCTCCAGCTGGCAGGCGACATTCATAGCGCTGCTTGTACTTAGAGGAGACAATCACCACGTCAGAAGCTTGGCTCTGGGAAAGAAGTGGGGGTCAGGGGGCAGGGAGGCAAAGAGAGGTTGGGATCAGGGAGAACAACGAGATGCCTCTTCATATCCTGCGGAAGAGCCCAGTCAAGACAGAGTGAGCCACAAGTCCTCCAGCTGTGTTCAGCGGGTGAGGGGCGAGGGCACTCCCACTTCTCCACGGGGGAGGAGTCTGAGTGTTTCAATCAGGAACTGGGACCTGAAGTGGACAGTGGGAAGCCCCACCCCTCCCAGGCCCTGGTCCCAAGGGAATGGGTCTCTGATTACGACCCTCAGGAGTCCTCATAAAACCCCTGCTTAACTCTTCCCGATTCTCCTTAGGCTCCCGCCACAGACTCCACAGCTGCCCTTCTTCCTCTACCTTCTCCCCCTTCCCCTTCTGCCCCGGACCCTCGTCCCCTCTACGCCTCCTCACCTGCCCTCCCATGACAGGCAACGGCAGTATCTCGATCCCATAACGCATCTCACTCAGCTCCTCCAGGTTCAGGCTCCCGACACCGCCGGTCAGACTTGCGGGAAACAGGAGCCCCAGAAGTAGCAGCCCCAACAGACTGGACAGCAGCGTTTCCGCCGCCATCTTCCGTTCCCCTTCTGATCCAGAACAACTCCTTCCGCCCTAAACCTGGCGGCGGCCTCACCCCGCCCATCGACGCCCCAAGGAGTCATTGGCTAAATGTTCTGTCCCTCTTACTTGCCCTAGTCCCATTTGCCAATGTGGCTCCAAAGCCCACGAGGAGGTGGATCACGACGATTAGCAAAACCACTCGCTGCGCACGATTGGTCAGAGAGGCCAACCAATCACCAACGACATCGGACCCCCTCCCACCCTCTATCAGTTCCAGAGAGGCACAGTCTACCAGCTAGGCCTAGTTAAGCAGTGTTTCTCGGTCCTGGCCCAGCTGTTGTGCGCATCTCTAATTGCTTTTTAAGCCGTTTCTTTTATTGTGTCCGGCCGCCGCCAGACGGAGGATTGAGGCAGATGGGTGCGTGCACGCAATACTCCTGAAAGCTGCTTAATACTTGTGGCAAAACAAATATTATATAATAGTATTCCTCTTTTCACATATACATACAACTTAAGGGCAATCTGGTAATTTCTGTCAAAACCTTTCTGCGCGATCCTGCAGTTGTCGTCTAATAAAATTATCCTAAAGAAATAATGGGGACTTCCAGTTGAAAACTGGGAGCTGCGGGGAGAGGGGCAGGTGGGGAATGCACGTATTATCCTCCAGGCCATGTAGGAACAAAGGGACAGGGAAAGGAGACAACAGCAGCCACATTTTAGAAGCTAGAAAGCAAATGGAGGAATGGTAACTGATTTAGCAAACCTGTGAAATTGATTCCTAAACAAACATAAACATGAAATGACTGTATCTTTGGAAAAATTCATCTGGAGAATCTGTCCAATCCCAAAGATACTCTCATCAGGCTTCTCTTAAAGAAATAGGTGAAGGAATCCTACAGTTAAGCCCTTGGCCTACGTGCCCCAGCCCTCACACAATCTTTCCAATCAGCTTTTTAATATCCTCATTCTAAAATATAAGCAGACAGCCAAGGATCATAAAACATTTAAGGAAAGTATTTAATGTACAAGGAAGAAACCAAAACAAGCAAGAAGAAAAAGAGCAACTTAGAGGAAACAAATTGCAAGGGAGAAAAAGCAACTGAAAATTAAACAAAAAATCCATCAAGATCCTCGGAGAGATAATATATTGTGTGTGTAAGACAACAACAGGAAACTATTTTAAAAAGTAACTACTATTCAGGTAAGAAAAAAAGAGCTCTTGGAAATCAAAACCATGATAGCAGATATAAAAATTCAGTAGAAAGACTGGAGGATAAAGTTGAAAATCAAATTTGCTCTGCTTTAGGAGAAAATTAATAAAAAGCAAGGGGTCAGTCCAGCAAGTTGAACATCTGAATAATGACATTTCCACAAAAAGAACAGAGACTCAGAATGGAAGAAATAATCACAGGAATTATTTTAAAGTATTATCCTGAAATGGAGAACTGAGTCTCTAAATTGAAAGGGCACACTGATAGCAAAACAAATCAGGCCCACACCACATCCATCATTATAGAATTTCAGAACACTGGACACAGACAAACAATTCTAAGAGCTTCTAGAGAGAAAGGACAAGTTGCATACAAGGATCAAGAATCAGAGCAGTTAGGCTTATCAAAACATTGTAAGATAGAAGACAAGAAAGAATGGTTTCAAATATATATATATATATATATATATATATATATTTTTTTTTTTTTTTTTTTTTTTTTTTTTGCGGTACGCGGGCCTCTCACTGTTGTGGCCTCTCCCGTTGTAGAGCACAGGCTCCGGACGCACGGGCTCAGCGGCCATGGCTCAAGGGCCTAGCTGCTCCGCGGCATGTGGG
>NW_021145313.1:188468-192106 GCF_002837175.3 Physeter macrocephalus
CGAACCCCTGTCCCCTGCATCGGCAGGCGGACTCTCAACCACTGCGCCACCAGGGAAGCCCTGGTTTCAAATTTTTGAAGGAAATTATTTCCAACCTAGAATTCTACACACAGCCAAACTATGATCTAATTATGAGTCCAGAATAAAGACAATTTCAGACATGCAAGGTCTCAAAATATGGATATTCCATGCATTGTTCTTCAGAAAGATAGGAGAGGATTTATTACACCAGGACAAATGTTAGTCAAAAGACAGAAAAGGTATGAAATCCAAGAAACAAGGTATCCCGCACAAAAGAGAAACAAAAGGAATCCCCAAGGCGATGTTGAAAGGAGATTCCAAGTTGTAGGGCAGGACTAGAGATCAATTCATAAGATTAGAGCAGTTCAGAAGGATTTGAGAGTAATTTCTTTAAGAAATAAAATTGATTGAATACTAATACATTTGAACTTATTGAGAACAGATTTGTTTACCCAGAGGAGAGCCTGGGAATATATTAATGATAAGTATCATTATGTAGAAAGTTAAGGGGGAAAAAAGACATTAATTCCAATGAAAATAAAAAGTTGTGTTGGAAAAGCTAAACAGACTTCTTTTTTCTTCAACGTGGTTGGTTATCCTCACACTAAAAACAACTTAAAATGCTGAGTAAAATATAATTATCTTCCTTCTTAAAGCATGGTAAAGCCAACAGGACAGTGAAGAATTAATGGGCCAAAATCTAAATGAAGTCAGAAAACCTAGAGGGTTTTGACTGTCAAAACCCTGTAGTCACATTTGCTTGGAAGGCATTTGCCAAAGTTGCAGAGTTGACCTTTGTTTTTTTTTAATTTTAATTTTAATTTTTTTTAATTTTTATTTATTTATTTGGCTGTGTTGGGTCTTAGCTGCAGCATGCGGGATCTTCGTTGTGGCATGCGGGATCTTTCGTTGCCATGCACGGGTTCCTCATCGTGGTGCACGGGTTTCTCTAGTTGTGGTGCACAGGCTTCTCTCTAGTTGTGGTGCACGGGCTCCAGAGCGCGTGGGCTTAGTAGTTGCAGCACACAGCCTCTTCTAGTTGTGGCGTGTGGGCTCAGTAGTTGTGGCGCATGGGGTTAGTTGACCCGCAGCATACGGGATCTTAGTTTCCTGACCAGGGATTGAACCTGCATCTCCTGCATTGGAGGGCAGATTCTTAACCACTGGACCACCAGGGAAGTCCCCAACCTTTGTTTTTTTAATGTATTTTTTGAACTCTTTTTAAAATTGAAGTATAGTTGATGTACAATATTATGTAAGTTACAAGTGTACAATATAGTGATTCACAATTTTTAAAGGTTATACTCCATTTACAGTTATTATAAAATATTGACTATATTCCCTATGCTTTACAATATAGCTTTGTAGCTTATTTCATACATAATAGTTTGTATTTCTTAATCCCCTACCCCTATATTGCCTCTCCCCCTTTCCTCTCCCCACTCGTAATCACTAGTTTTTTTCTCTACATCTGTGAGTCTGCTAGCTTGTTGTATTTTTTGGATCCCGTACGTAAGTGATGTCATACAGTATTTTTCTTTCTCTGTCTGACTTATTTCACTCAGCATTATACCCTCCAAGTCCATCCATGTTGCTGCAAATGGCAAATATTCATTCTTTTTTATGGCCGGGTAGGATTCCATTGTATATATATATACCATGTCTTCTTTATCCATTCATCTGTTGATAGACACTTAGGTTGCTTCCATATCTTGGCAATTGTAAATAATGCTGCTATGAACGTTGAGGTGCACGTATCTTTTCGAATTAGTGTTTTTGTTTTTTTTCAGATCTATACCCAGGAGTGGGATTGCTGGATCATATCGTAACTCTATTTTTAGTTCTTTGAGAAACATCCATGCAGTTTTCCACAGTGACTGCACCAATTTACATTCCCACCAACAATGTACAGATTTGAGCTTTGTTGATGTGTTTTTGTCTTCTAGAGGATGGGACAGAAGGTCCACTAGAGGTGGAGACTCTGAGAGAAAATCCTCCTGGTAGTGAACCTGTCCCCAGGTCCCCAGCTCCAGGGAACTGCAAGGAAGGTTGCTTCAGTGCCAAACAAAGGAGAATTTGTAATCACAAGTAGGCCCTTAAAGAGATTTACAGACCAATTTCACAACAATTAAATGGTTAAAAAAAAATTCAAGCTGTAAATTTAGATTTAAGTGGTTCCGAGGAGGAGAAAATAATGGCCCAGGCACTTGGCAGAGGCAAATGCAAACCCACTCTGGAAAAATATCCCCTTCATCCCAGGCACCAAAGAACTACTACAAATCATTTTCCAAGGGAAGTTAGTAACTCATAATGAAAAATAACTAAACCCCAAAGGACATAATACACTGTGAATGAGAACCAGAAGAAACAACAGCAGAAACAGAGCCCAAAAGAATTCAGTATTGTAATTACCTGACACTGATTATAATTATGTTTACTATACTTAAAGAAATAAAACAAATTTGAAAATATATCAGAAAACAGGAAACTATAAAAATAATCTAACATATTTAAAAGAGTTCTAGAAATAAAAATATAGTTTTAAATTAAAAACTAAATAAAATAACTAAATAGTTTAAGAAGCAATTATTCTTCAGAGAAGAATTCCAGCTAATAAGAGCAGAAGGAATGATATACTGTCATCATTTTATAATCCTAACGAAATAATTGATCGAGGCAGTAGTCATTAGTGACTGTCAGAAACATTAGCTAAGAGGCTTATAGATGAATCAAGCTGACACCATGTGCATACACTGATAAAACTTAACATCATGAAAAGAAGAACAACCAGACATTATGTGCTTCTTGATGGGATACAGTAGGAAGTACAGAGCACTATCTACAAAGGATTCTTGCCAAAAAACCAAGACTCTGTATATAACTACCAGTTTATAGGAAATATGAGAAACAGGACAATATGTTAAACAATACCATGAGAATCAAGAATAAAAGAGGATCAATATTCCAGTTTCTTCAACAAGTATATTGCAAGAAAAAAAGGGGGAAGAGAACTGTTATAGGTTAAAAGAGGTTTAAGAAATGTATCAGTCAAATGCAATGTATAGCCTTGTTTGGATCCTGAATCAAACTACATAGAAAAAGACTTTTATGAGTCAACTAGTTGGACACTGACTGGATATTATATGATATTAAGATATCATTGTCAATTTTGCTGGATGTAATAATGGTATTATGGTTATGTTAAAAAGAAATTCCTTATCTCTTAGAGATACATACTCATGTATGTATCAATGAAACAGTATAATGACTGGTATTTGCATTAAAATAATTCTGTGGGAGTCTGGGAGAGGTGGTGGGAGTATAGATGAAACAAAATTGACCATATTTTTAGGTGAAGCAGCATGATAAATACATGGAGATTCATGATACTTTACTTTTTTTTTTGGAATTTTTTTTTTGGAATTATTATGTCTTTTATTATTATTATGTCTTTTGGCTTCAAATCCACCTTTCTATATACCACTGTGATGTTGGAGCTGGTATTCTGAAAACCTCATTTCATTTTTTTTTTTTTTTTTTTTTTTTGTGGTATGCGGGCCTCCCTCTGCTGTGGCCTCTCCCGTTGCGGAGCACAGGCTCCGGACGCGCAGGCTCAG
>NW_021145313.1:192571-196376 GCF_002837175.3 Physeter macrocephalus
CCAGCGGCCATGGCTCACGGACCCAGCCGCTCCGCGGCACGTGGGATCCTCCCAGACCGGGGCGCGAACCCGGTTCCCCTGCATCGGCAGGCGGACGCGCAACCACTGCGCCACCAGGGAAGCCCCCATTTTTTTTCTTTTAAACAGACTTTATTTTTTACAGCAGTTTCAGGTTCACAGAAAAATTGAGCATAAAGTACAGAGAGCTCCTATATAACCCCTGTCCTCACACATGCAGAGCCTCTCCTACTATCAACATCCCACACCAGAGTGGCACATTCCCTATAATCATTGAACTTACATTGACACATCATCACCCAAAGTCCACAGTTTACACTGGGGTTCACTCTTGGTGTTATACATTCTATGAGGGTTTTTTCTTTCTTTTTTTTCCTTTGGCCATATTTGCTGTGCACCAATCTCACCAAGGAGCCCTGGCTGCGCTAGGTGTACAGGAAGAGCCTCTCACCCATGTCAGTGGATACTTGGTCGACATGGAGGGCCAGCAAAAGCATGGCTGCAGGCCAGCCCAAGTGTGGACCTGCCCCATTGGCCACGGGTGCTGGCGCCTCCCTGGAGACCTCCTTGTGGTCCATGGGGAACTTGAGTTTCACCATCTCATACTTCTCACCCTCATCCTCCTCACTCTTCACCAGCAGCACCAGTCTCCTCTTGCATCTCTTCCTCCTCTTCCTCCCTCCCTTCCTCTTCCCCCTCCTGTTCCCCCTCCTCCTCCATCTGCTATTCACCAGGCATCTTAGTGTCCTTCAAGGTCTCTCCTGTGGCCGACTGGGAGGTCTCTGCTGTGGCCAAACAATCCTGCTCCACCTGAAACCAGCCACCTGTGCTCCCTCCATGGCCTGGGCCTTTAGTTCCCATGAGTTTTGACAAATGTATAATGACATATATTTACCATTAATAGTATCGTACAGAATAGATTCACTGCCCTAAAAATCCTCTGTGACCTGTCAATTCATCCTTTCCTCTCCATTAACCACTGGCAAACACTGATCTTTTTATTGTTTCCATAGTTGTACCTTTTCCACAATGTCATATAGTTGGAATGGTACAATCTGTAGCCTTTTCAGATGGGCTTCTTTCATCTAGTGATATGCAGTTAAGCTTCCTCCATGTCTCTTCATGGCTTGATAACTCTTTTTTTTTTTACTGCTGAATAATATTCCACAGATTGGAGGTACCACAGTTTATTTATCCATTCATCTACTGAAGTACATCTTTGTTACTTCCAGGTATTAGCAATTATAAATAAAGCTGCTATAACATCTGTGTGCAGGTTTTTGTGTGCATGTAAGTTTCCAATTCATTTGAGTAAATACAAGGAGCATGATT
Organism: Physeter macrocephalus; assembly: GCF_002837175.3. NCBI lineage: Eukaryota > Metazoa > Chordata > Mammalia > Artiodactyla > Physeteridae > Physeter > Physeter macrocephalus. The sequence continues at coordinate 193,922 of NW_021145313.1, forward strand.
GCTAGATTGTATGCTAAGAGTATGTTTAACTTTGTTAGAATCTGCCAAACTGTCCTTCGAAGTGACTGTGCCATTTTGCATCCCCAACAGCAATGAATGAGAGTTTCTGTTGACCCACATTGGCATTTGGTATTGTCAGTGTTCTAGATTTTGGCCATTCTCATAGGTGTGTAGTGCTATCTTGTTGTTGTTTTAATTTGCAATTTCATAATGACATATGATGTAGAGCATTTTTTCATAAGCTTATTTGCCATCTGTATATCTTCTTTGGTGACGTGTCTATTTGGGTGTTTTTCACAATTTTTAATTGGCTTGTTTGTTTTCTTATTGTTGAAATTGAGAGTTCTGGGGTATATTTTGGATAACATTCCTTTATCAGTTATGTCTTTTGCAGATTTTTCTCCCAGTGTGTGGCTTGTCTTCTCATCCTCTTGATAGCATCTTTCACAGAGCAGAAGTTTTTAATTTTAAGGAAGTCCAGCTTATCAATAATTTCTTTCATGGAGGGTGTCTTTGGTGTAGTGTCTAAAATGTTATTGCCATACCTAAGATTATCTAGATTTTCCCCTACGTTATTTTTTTTAAACCTCTTTATTGGAGTATAACTGCTTTACAATGGTGTGTTAGTTTCTGCTTTACAACAAAATGAATCAGCTATACATATACATATATTCCCGTATCTCCTCCCTCATATATCCCCATATCCCTCCCATCCTCCCTATCCCACCCCTCTAGGTGGTCACAAAGCACTAAGCTGATCTCCCTGTGCTATGCGGCTGCTTCCCACTAGCTACCTATTTTACATTTGGTAGTATATGTAAGTCCATGCCACTCTCTCACTTCGTCCTAGCTTACCCTTCCCCCTCCCCGTGTCCTCAAGTCCATTCTCTACGCCCTACGTTGTTTTTTAAGAGTTTTATAATTTTGCATTTTATACCTAGGTCTATGATCCATTTTGAGTTAACATTTGTGAAGGGTGTAAGGTCTGTGTCTAGATTCATTTTTTTTTTTTGCATGTGGACGTCCAGTTGTTCCAGCACCATTTGTTGAAAAGACTGTGTTTTCTCCATTGTATTGCCTTTGCTCCCTTCTCTCTCTCTCTCTCTCTCTCTCTCTCTCTCTCTTTTTCTTAGCTGTGCCTCGCAGCTTGTGGAACTTAGTTCCCCAACCAGGGATTGAACCCAGGCCCTCAGCAGTGAAGGCGTGAAATCCTAACCACTGAACTGCCAGGGAATTCCCAGCCTTTGCTCCTTTCTCCTCTTTTTTCTTAGCTGTGCCTCGCAGCTTGTGGAACTTAGTTCCCCAACCAGGGATTGAACTCTGGCCCTCAGCAGTGAAGGCGTGAAATCCTAACCACTGAACTGCCAGGGAATTCCCAGCCTTTGCTCCTTTCTCAAAGATTAGTTGACTATATTTATGTAGGTCTATTTCTGAGATTTCTTTTTTGAAAAAAATATTTATTTATTTATTTGGTTGCACCAGGTCCTAGTTGCAGCACACGGGATCTTTAGTTGCAGCATGAGAACTCTTAGTTGCGGCATGTAGGATCTAGTTCCCTGACCAGGGATTGAACCCAGACCCCCTGCATTGGGAGCGCAGAGTCTTAGTCACTGGACCACCAGGGAAGACCCTATTTCTGAGATTTCTATTCTGTTCCATTGATCTATTTGTTTCTTCTTTCACCAATACCACTATGTTTTGGTTACTGTAGCTTTATAGGAAGTCATGAAGTCAAGCAGTGTCAGTCTGCAACTTTGTTCTTCTCCCTAATATTGTGCTGGCTATTCTGGGTCTTTTGCCTCTCCATATAAACTTTAGTATTGGTTTGTCAATATCCACAAAATAACTTGCTGGTGTTTTGATTGGAATTGTGTTGAATCTATAAATCAAATTGGGAAGAAATGACATCTTAACAATATCGAGTCTTCTTATCCACGAACATGAATATCTCTCCATTTACTTAATTTTTCAATGATTTCTTTCATCAGAATTTATAGTTTTCCTCATAAAGATATAATACACATTTTGTTAAATTTATACCTAAGTATTTCATTTTGGGGAGTGCTAAAGTAAATGGTATTGTGATTTAAACTTCAAATTCCCCTTGTTCATTGCTGGTATATAGGCAAGCAACTGTCTTAAAGGACTTTTTTATTGTTTTGAAATATACATAATATAAAATGTCTTAGCCATCTTTAAGTATACAATTCAGTGGTATTAAGTGCATTCACATTGCTGTGCAGCCATCATCACCATCTATCCTGTAAACACTTTTCATCTTATAAAACTGAAACTCGGCTTCCCTGGTGGCGCAGTGGTTGAGAGTCCGCCTGCCGAGACAGGGAACACGGGTTCGCGCCCCAGTCCGGGAAGATCCCACATGCCGCGGAGCGGCTGGGCCCGTGAGCCATGGCCGCTGAGCCTGCACGTCCGGAGCCTGTGCCCAGCAACGGGA